>NW_004797845.1:265698-274651 GCF_000002075.1 Aplysia californica
GTTGTTGTTGTTGTTGCACCATTATCATTATCATTACCGTGATCATTATCATTGTCATTACCATCGTCACCATCATAATGATATCATTGCTACAAGACTAAACTGCTCAAAAGAGCCGACCGAGACACAGTGAATCAAAAGACTACTACAGAACAACATCATGGCATTATATATATGAAAACGGCAAAACAAATACAGTAAGGACACCACACGGAAAAGCAATGGTTTGAAGTAAGATCAGGAGTAAGATAAGGATGTATACATTCGTCTTTACCATTCATAATGTCCATGGACAGCAGAAGCTATACCAGAGGACAACTTTAAGACAATCACCGAGCTTCTTTTGGCTGACGGTCAGAGTATACTATTCGACAACGAGAAGAGCCTCCAGGAACATGTAAATAAACTGAACAAAATCTGCAAATATTGCAAAAAATGATCAGCACAAGCAAAATTGATGAAAACCAGCAACATACCAATCTCACTAGATATCACAGTCAACAAAGACAAAATGAAGCCAGTAGAAAAGTTCAAATACAAGAGAAGTGCACCAAAGACGAAAAGATGAACAGATAAATAGAAACCAGCATAAAAGGGTCAATGCTGTGACTTACCAACTGACACAATTATTTCATACCCCAACATCACAATAAAAACAAAGAGTCAACTTATTAACAGAACTTCAAACAAATACTGTGCTCCCAAGCCCTAATATGAACAATACACAAATAAAATAAAAGTCTGTGAAATGAGATGTCAAAGAAAAACATTAAAAGTCACAAGAAGAGACTGGAAAAGAGACGACAATTTTGTCAGAGAACAAGTTTGGCTCGAATCCTAGCTTGGAGTACAAAGAAAGACAACGAATAAAAATGGTTTGTACATCAATCAAGACTACCACGTCCAGACAGTATAACATACAACCAGAGATCAATAAATAGATAAAGAGGACGAGGCAATCTTGAACTGAAGTCAACCAGAGCTACAACAACTTAATCCCTCCATTCGCAACATACTTGGCCAACTACGCACACCCGGGGGCGCCATTCTCAAGTCGGATGCAAAATCATGCTCAATGTTCATAGACTCTTTTTAACTTGAAACAATGAAAATGGATAGGAGGGAGTGGAAGTCAAATGTGTTACTTTCACCCAAGATTCGGCAACCGCAACAGCAGCAGCAGGGTCTAGCAGCAGCAATAGCGACATCCATCGATGGAAGTTACTCTCGCAGGCCCAGTAATCAAGAATCTTTAATGCGTTACAGCCCTTTCTCGTTTTCTCTGTCTCGGGGAAATGGGAGATCGGGAGAGGAAGATGAGAGAGTGAAAGAGACTGTAGGGAGCGGGCGAGAGAAAGAGAGATAGGGAGAGAGGGGTGAGATGGAGAGGGGGAGAGAAAGGGAGCGAGAGAGAGAGAGAGAGAGAGAGAGAGAGACAGAGAGAGACAGAGAGAGACAGAGACAGAGACAGAGAGAGACAGAGAGATAGAGAGAATCTGAACGCACAGAGAGAGAAACGGAAAGGCAGGGGTAGGCAGACAAATACGGCATCAGAGAAAGAAATAGAAACGCAAAATAAAATTGGCTGGAGAAGGTCGAAAATGTTTTGAAGGGAGGAAAACTGAGTGTTGGATATTTTCAACTTCAGAAGAAGCAAAACGGGAAAAGACTAAAGATCACTGACTTACAATAATAACCATAAAGAAACCGCTTAGGCTAAAACTGGAAGAAAATGATATGGAAATCTGTGTTAGTTGAGCTTGTCAAAAGGTAGATCTGTATAAACTCTCTTATCAATAACGCATCTACTGCCCTCTCAAACACGTCTCTTTCTCTTCAAGAGACTCACTTCAACCATTTGAACAGCTAAAAGTCATTACATTCTTTTTGAATAGGTCCAAGTAAGTCCACGTGAACGTTTTTGTTTTTCGGATTAATTTTTTTTAAAGATTTTGTTTTGTTTCGTTTTTGTTTTTGTTTTGTTTTCTTTTTTTCATAGAAATGGCAAGGTTTGCGCTCGCGTATCCTTTGTTAAGAAGAATAATATTTATCTAAGAAATCAAAATTGTTACGTTCCCCGCGCGTCTTTTCCTCAGCTGAACATGTTTATCCGAATGTTCTTTTTTTATTTCCAACTTGGAAAGAATTTGTGTAAACGGTTGCCACGTTCATGGCAAACGCTTGTACAAATGGAAAGCGCTTGTTAGTGAACATAGAATGACAAAGAGTACTTCTGTCAGAATGAGGGAGATGATAATTTCAACATTTCAAAAATATAAATAGGGAAATGCTGGAAAGAGGGAAGGGGAGGGGTTTGAGGGGGGCCAATATACCCTGCTTGTTTTCCCCAAAACTACCTCCCTAAAGCAAACGTGTTTAATTAAGGGTAGTTATGTAATAGGGTTTTTGTGGTTTTGGAGACAGGCGTCTTACTAAATGTACTTGGGAGTAATTAGCTAGGGTGACAAAAGTAGGCTACACTAAACCACTTACTGTCTAGATATCCAAACGTATCAATTATTCGGTTCTTTGTGTCGTCGCCGATTTGATTGTTTAAACGTATTTCCCCTTGGTAAATAATTGACTCAGTTCATATCTCATGGCGTATTTTTAAATTACATCGACATCGATGCTGGCCCTTGGTAATGATAATGTGACATTAAAACAATATTATATATTCTAGCCGAGCCGTTGACGAAAGAGAAAGGGCGTGTTAGAATGCACTGACGTCGATATCTTTTTCAAATATTATTCTGGAAGATTCCCACTCAAACTCTTGTGTGAAAGAAGCCCCACTTTGACAGAGTCGATGTAGTTTTAGCTAAAAAGCCTGCAAAACGCGCTTTGCGAGTTGAACGCTCAGATTTATAACTATATAAAATGATATTGATAACATCTTATGAACACTGTAAAGGAGAGCTGTAGGAAAGGTGTTCTACATACCCGGCACTGTAAAGACATTGTTCTATGTGGTCATAATATCTCTTTTAATCAAGAATCTGGGCTGGTTCCTTGTTGTTTGGAAAGAGACCATACATTCTTGTACTACATCCGGCAGTTAGCGCTAAGACTTAAAATATTTTCAAACCCTTTTGAGTAAGGATTTTTTTTTCTTCTCGTTCTTTTTCTTCACAGCTTTTCCCCAGTAGATGGACGTTGCTTCTCGGACTTTCTGCGAGTAATCCTACAATAACTTTTAAGAATAGTTGAAGTTAACTTGACAGGATTGCAGTGATTGTGTGGGCTTGACGAACGATTGGAAAATGTGTGGTTGGAATTCTAGTGAAAAAAGCTTTGACACTGCCGAAATTCTGACCTGCAGCTATGCCAACAATAGTGAATCACAAACCACTGCTGTGTCCAGCACAGAAGTCACTGACCTCATCAGTGACGAAGTACGTGAGCTGGTCGTTGAACTTATCATGAACGTCATCATCGAGATCTCCTTGCGATTCTGGGGCATCATCAGCAATATCGTCAACATTCTCATCTTCTTCAAATTAGGTCTCGACGACGGCGTCGCGGTGTCGTTCTTCGCGTTGGCCGTCGGTGACCTTTCGTGGTCCGCCATAGGTCTATCTGTCCTAATTTGCAACATGACTGACGTTATGTTTAAGGTTTATCCGTACGTGCGACTTCGATCTTTGGCGTACATCTTGTCCTGGTACGCCAGCGTGTTCGCTGATTGGTCGGTGCTCGTCACTGTATTTCTCTCGGTCCAGAAATGTGCATGCGTGGCTATACCCCTTTTCTTCAAACAGCTGTTCACAAAACGACGCTGTTCGGTCATTCTCATCCTCATATTCTTAGCAGATGTCACTTGGTACGCGCCTATCCTCTCTTCTTTGCGAATGGTTCCAGCCTATGACAGATTCACGAACAGCACAAGACTGCGGGGGAAAACGGCTGCGTATTTTCGGCCCGTCTATGACCTATGGCGCCGAATGAACCGAGTATTTCTCCCAGCATTCTCTCTAAGTGTCGTCAGCATCTGTCAGATCATTATGGTTATTAAGTTAAAAGAAGCTTTAAAGTTTCGCAAATCAGTGGCCACGGACTCGCGAGGAGCAAAAAATGTTTCGGAAAAAGCAAAGGAAGTTCGTGTTATCCAGGTTGTCGTTTTGGTTTCAACCATATTTGTAGTCTGTTACATACCCGATATAGTTAGACGCATTTGCGAGATAGTATTTCCAAAATTCAGAACAGGGGGGCCATATCATAACATTTACAGACTGATAGATAGACTTCACAACGTAATGAGTACCATCAATGCATCGGTGAACATATTCGTTTACCTCAAATTCAACAGCCGTTTTCGACAAGTATTTTTAAGTTTTCTTTTGCAAAGAAGGGAACGAATCATCCCGAGGCAGAATGTAGATCAGTAGCCTATTCATAGCACGAAGGCTATCTTGCTGAAGTTATAATAACTGTATAAGTAAGTTGCTTTCATTCTTTGAAACTTCTTTTTCACAAATAGTTACTCTTCAAGACAATTCCAACGAAAGATTTACTGTAGATTTAAAAAAAGAGAAAATCGAGGGTTAGACATACCAATGTCGATCTATCAATATTAATTAAGGACTTTAGACCTTTCAGGAAAATGTCTCAGCGAGACAGAAGAAAAGCTGCAACAAGACATATGCAAAAGATGGAGGCAGAGAGGCGAGAAATTCATCTCATCCAGTGTAGCCAGCAAGGACAAATGACCAGATGGGAAGAGCATGTTGTGGAAAGAAAAGTCGGGTGGAGTGACATCTGGAAGTGGAATACATCAAGGCTGAGCTTTCTTCTCCGGTCTACGTATGATGTTCTGCCTTCACCGGTGAACCTTGTCAGATGGAAGGTACAGGAGGACAACAAGTGTAGATGCGGTAAGCTAGGAACCATGAAGCATATTTTGTCAAACTGCAACCTAGCTCTTAACAGATACACCTGGAGACACAACGAGGTGTTGAAAGTGCTCACGAAAATGGCGACACAACAGGTGGAAGAAGGAAAATATGCCCCCAAGATACAGAAGCATGGACCCACCAAGATTGCGTTCGTTCCGCAAGGAAGCAAGGTTGCCAAAAGAAAGAAAACGAACGAAGCCATGAAAGACCAGAGCGGAGGCACATGGGAAGTAGCTGCTGACTTAAAAGGCTTTGAGAGATTCTTCCCCATTCCAACTACGAAAAAGCCAGACATTGTGTTATGGGAGGAAAAAGACAAAGAGGTACACTTGGTAGAGCTCACGGTGCCCCACGAGGACAATATCTATGCCGCTCATGAGCGGAAAGAAAACCGTTACGAGGCACTCGTCGAACAATGTGAGGAGGCAGGATGGAAGGCAACCCATTTTCCGGTAGAGGTAGGATGCAGAGGTTTTGTAGCAACAAGCGCCCGTAAGTGGATGAGAGTGGCAGGACTTACTGCAAAGAAAAGCAACGAACTCACAAACTCCCTTCAGGAGACAGCAGAGAAAGCCAGTCATTGGATCTGGTTGAAGCGAGAGGACTCAAGCTGGAATGAATCCTAAAGTTGGCAGCAGAGGAAAACAGTCGAACTAACATGGAGACCTCACATCGGTGAGGGGGCTCGGTGCGTCAGAAAAGCTGTAGAGAGGAAGAGCCCGAAACAGCGACGCATTCTCTCCTGATGATCTCCATGCTAGAGTCCGGGATACGGAGCGTTCGACGGTGAGCAGTGCATACGGCTGTTTAGACTACGCACGTTGTCACGTTGGTTTGAAACAGGTCTACAGTGTTATAACCTTGAATTGACTCCCCAGTGGGTGTTCTTGAGTTTCAGTTGTTTGGAAAGATTTTTATTAATTTTTCTATCCACTTTGAACGGGCCTCTCGAGGATGAAAAGTAAATTTTCCAACCCTGTCTCATAGTGTTTGCAGGTCGCATAAAGCCCATTCCATGCTAAATAAAATGCTCTTCTCTGTCCATAGGTATGGTAAGTTATGAGTATGTTATGTCAAATTGACCTAAAATGTGAATAATATGTCCGTGTTGTGGTATTTCTGCGTTTATGCCAGTAGTTTCAACATTATCAATAATACATGTGTACTTTATATCTATTCTAGGATTCCTTTTTGGGCTGATAATGTTTGGTAATAGTTGATTTTTATTAGATAGTATATAAGTAAGCTATTTTACTTTGTGTAGTTTCTGTTAACATATGTAAGCCATGGCAGAAAGTACTATACATTTCAAAATTTCGTTTGAGTGGTGTTCTCAGTATATTCCTAAGAGAAACAGTTTAATAAGTAATAGTCATTTTATTGTGTTTGTTGAAGTAGTCTTGTGTTAGCATTCCCTGTTTGTTGTAACTTAGATTAGAACAAAAGTCACAATGGAATACCCATTAAACAGAAAAAGTATCCTGTTCTGAAATTATCCTCCATATCTATTAATTTTTTCCCCTAGTTTGATGCAAAATCAATTTTAAAGAGATTCTGTTTTTGGCGTAGGTGTCACGCGCTCGCATCAACACAATTTAAATCATTTAGCAGACGAGCTTCGACCCTGCTTGTCAGTGCCGGCCCGAGCTAAGAGGGAGACGAATACAACGTCCCAGCAGAAAAACCGAGATACTCGATTTAAAAAAATTATCCCCACACAAAATCGAAGTTGGGTCTTCAGGTGTTCCACGGCGAAGCGCCTTGCCTCGACGCTACAGACGCCAGTTTGGAGAGATCGGAACATTTCGGTGCTAGAATACTGTGGACAAGCGTGAACGGTAGCATCCTTGCTTTTGCTTCCTGTTTTAGGTAAGAGTAAACCTACTTTGGTCTTATAAAACGCCACCAAACCATTGTAAAAGAGGTGATTGGAGGAAGGGTGTGGGGAAAGAGAACTGGAGGTATACAAAGAGTGGACGTGCAACATTGAAACATGGACTGGCTTGGGTATAGCAGAATGCAGAACGGCAACTGGCAACCATGAGGGCTGGGGTGGGGTGGGGGGGTCATTACACGTCAACCTCTGAGTCAAGGGTGACACCTCCAGGACGCCAGGAAACCCTAGCCTTCCATTCATGATAAGGCAAAATGGCAGAAGACGCTTTTAATTTCAAGAATGGTGGGGGGAAAGGGGGGGGGGGTCTTTTAACCTTTAACATACTGTTTGATACTTTTCTAATTCCTCGAACAGTTTCCAGTCTTCCGGAAAACTCTTTGAGCTTTTTACAATTAAATCATATCTGATATTGAATTAAAGTTGATTGTTGCATAAATATTGAGGGAACTTTGCTTGATTTGATATTGTATCCAGGGACTTTTAATATTTCAGAGTTTTGTTTTTTCCACTTTGAGGACTCGTTTACATTTGAGGAACAGGGCTCTAACAATTGCGATTAACGGGTTATGTTGGTTATCTAAGTATAGACTACACGTATCGAAACAAGTACTCGCATTAAAGCTCAAATGCAAGTATGAACACATCTAAATACACTTTGAGACACGCGCAGTTCCAGGTGGGAGCTATTAGGAAGGCTGAAGAAAGAGAGAAAACAAGAAAAGACAAGTGTACATTGTATTTGTTGCTTACATCTAGCCAACAAAACAATTGAAAGGATACGAATACGTAAACAGTAAATATGAAACATCCCTTGCCGCCCAAAAAGCAATGACCCTGCTCTCAAAACGACAAAGACCAAAAACATATCATAATAATGGAAAATGTGCTATCAGTAAAGATGAATGCAATGTGTCCGTGTTGTGAGCACGACACCTTTGAATAAGATAATAAATACATGATGGTATGTGGGCTCAACAATTTTGCACGTTAAACACGTCAATACCAAGATCATATTTTTTACACCTCAATGTGAAACCGAAGCTGCTGTACAGAGCTGAGACGTGGAGAACCATTGCCACGAAAATCCAGACGCTCACCAACACTTGTCTCGGAAAGATTCTTCAAATGCATTGGCCAGACACTATCAGCAAGCAAGAACTCTTGCAGACTACACACACCAACGACTTATGGAAGAAGAAACCCTCAAAAGACGGTGAAGATGGATAAGTCATGCGCTCCGAAAACCAACAGCCTGCACCACAAGACAAGCCCGAAGCTGGAATCCGTAAGAAAAAGGGATTAGAGGCCGACAAAAAAAAATACAATGGCACGGTGCCGAGATGTGGAAGGGAGTAGCCTATAAGGTGTTTGGGGCATTCGTGGGGACATCTGGAGAAACCGGTCCAAGATCGAGCAGCAACTGCTACTGATGATGATGATGATGATGATGATGATGATGATGATGATGATGATGATGATGATGATGATGATGATGATGATGATGTACAAAAGAATTTTCAACTACCAATGGGCACTGAGTAAAATGATATTCCCGCGAGTATGCTTGATTTGCCAGTTCTTATATACGCTTAAAGGGACAAGAAGATGCAATTATTAAATAACACAAAAAGACTATTCATGGGGTCAAACTCAATCTATAGTTTGTAAATTATGTTTCATATTAAATGGTCTAATCTGCCTTAACCCTGCCTGCCAGCTCCGACCCAGGCTCATAGGGATACAGCATCATAACAGAAAGATAGAGCTGCTCGTTGGAATAATAATAATAATCTATTATAATAATATTCTCCTTGTCGCGACTATGATTGTGTGTGGTTTTTTCAGCATAATTCTTTCAAAAGCATCAACCAAAAGTATTGATGTTACACCAGGGATACTCAGTAAAATAAATCTTGTACCAGGGCCCGAACTCACATCTCTTATGTGCAATGAAGAAGAGTCAAACCGCTACCCCACGCCGGGGTCGAACTTGCGTAAAAGTGGTTAGGCTCTCGGACTCGCAGCCGTAAGGTCGTGGGTTCGAATCCCATCAAGGGCCCGACGTTGTGTCCTTGGGAAAGGCACTTTACACGAATTTTCCTCACTTCACCCAGGTGGGAATGGGTACCCGGCTATAGACAGCGAAAGATCTTGTCAGTTT
>NW_004797845.1:275903-319054 GCF_000002075.1 Aplysia californica
GGGGGTTTGTTTTACGCCGCCCGCAACTGCAGAAGGTCAAATTGAGCGCGCGGGACACATTAAACATTTTTAGTTGGTAGGAAGTTTTGAATTTTGCCCGGATGGCGGCCGTAGCCTACTTTTATCGATTTTAGACCACCAAGGTATCTTTAACGTGCGCAAGTTGTACAAGGGACCTCCGAGATTTTTCGCCCTTGCCCGAGAAGGCTAGGTATAGCTCTTTCCTACCAGAAGATCAGGCTGAAAGACAACAGTAAGAAGGAGCCAAGGAGTGGCAGCAGAAAGGATGTAGAAAGAGTCAGGAGCCCAGAGGAGGGGGCAAAAGAGGTGAAGGGGAGGGGGCAGAAAGTGGAGACGAAAGCAGTAAGAACATTGCTAGAGAGCAGGAAAGAAGGTGAAAGGAGACTATTTTAGAGAAGAAAATGTTTCCGTCGCTACTCGGATTCGAACCCGAGACCTTTGAAAGAGAGTCGAACACCTTAACCTCTAGGCCACAAGAGCCACGAGAAGTCTGTAGAATGTTCTCTGCCTCGGAGATGTTAATTATTAGCGATTACCCTTGTTCTCCTTGTGGCAATGCAACCGCTGATTTGTATTGTTTTCACCCAAAACAATTGCCCCTTTTCAACTTTTCTTGGGAAAGGTTTTTTTCCGAATCCAGACCTTTGAGCTCACTTTCTTTTCCAATCACCCTCCCCACCGCTAACTTAATGTGCCGTTTACAAAATTGTATTTTGCATCGCTAAATATCTTTAAAGGAAAAAAAAGAACCTTGAATGAATTGTTACTTTACAGCTCATTAACTCCATGCTCACAGGAAGACTTTCCATACGAAAAGAGTATAATCTGAATTCATCGTCTGTCGCGGTACCGGTAGTTCCATTAATTATGCATCTAACAATAAGAACCCCATCCAAAGGGCGAAGACTTGTTCATGCAAGGGATATAATCATAGTTTTGATATTTTTTAGGGATACTTTTCCCGTTACATCCCTTAGCATTAAAATTTGTTTCATCGATCCACTTGTCCGGGATGTAGGCCTACGAACAAGTGCGCCGGTGCACCAAATGGGAACTCAACTAGAAGGGAAAAAAATAGAGACGGTGTTCAATATCACAGGTATTCAACGTAAACAACAAGGATCACGATGTCTAAGTGAAAAATGTCTTTAAGGAGTGAGAATCATGTCGTATTGTTGTACGGAATGTAACCTAAGTTGATTTTATGTTTAATATCTTTGTTAAGGCATAATAAAAATATAAGGGGAAAAAAAATTATTTTTTTAAAAATGAAGGCATAATTCCTTCATTAAATTTATATGAGGTGCAGGATTGGATATCTGATATACTATACCTGAACTCTGAACAGTATTGAAAACTACTGATACTATTCCACCGCGCTGCTAGTACTAGCGCAGCAGCAGCAGCAGCAGCAGCAACGTGTAGCATCATCATCATCATCCTCATCATCATCATCACCATCATCATCATCATCATCAACAACAACAACAAGTTCCGGCGGTGGCATTTCTTCGGGGAGGATTCAGGGAGGTTTGACTGCCTCACCCGCTACCCAAGGGAGGCGGTGGCCCTGGCGAAGAGCACGCTCTTCGGGGCTCCAAAAATTTCGAACGGATAGGCTACCACACACACACAACAACAACAACAACAACAACAACAACAACAACAACAACAACAACAATACTGCTTCTGCTGTTGCTGCTGCTGCTGCTGCTGTTGCTGCTGCTGCTGCTACTACTACTACTACTACTACTACTACTACTACTCCTAGGTACGGCTACTGCTGCTGCTACTGCTACTGCTACTACTATTATTGCGGTAGGCTACTACTGCAGCTGCTGCTGCTACTGTTAATGCTGCTTCTGCTACATTTACTGCTGCAACTTCCTGTTGGTGTTGCTACTGCTGCTGATGCTGCTGTACAATTATTACAGCTGTTGCTGTTGCTATTAACGTAATTTTCCTGTAGCTGTAGCACTGGCGTTTTAATTGATTTTTTTTTCTGCCCAGTCTCGTTTATTTTCCCCAGTTATTTCGCTTTTATACGAGTTATCTCTCTTCACGTAAAATCTCGAGGAAACGAAGGCAGACACAATTTTTATTGCCAGATTGGTTTTTTGTTGATGTCTCCGTAATTTCCACAGCGATTTACTTTGATCGTGAAAGGATTTTTTTTTCTATCATAATTATGTATTCTACATCAGTGTAGTGAGTATAACTTGAAACATATCTGTTAATTTTGAAAAATTAGGTTTCATTTTGTATTTTTCTATAAATGCAGTTTCCGTATAAAAGTTGACACATGCGTCCAATAAACATCTGGCTTAGCTGTTGCAAATAGAAAGTGTCTGGTTGACTCGGGTTAGGGTGTCTGTTGTGTATGTGTGCGTGGTGGTTTGCCAGCAACAAGGCCAGCTCGATGCCTTTATTCATCGGCCAATGGGGGTGGAAAAACAGATTATAAGCCCTGGAGACGGTAAATAATTTAACGTCGTTTTTGTGTAGCTCTTTTCTCTTTTAGATACAGTGAAATGAATAACATTGCATCTAAAAGTAGGCAGGATGGCCTCTTCTCCACGGTGTAATTAGAGACCCTCGGGCTCAGCGTAGCAGAGCAGATCAACCTGCCCTGGACGAGACTGTTTCCAAGTCCAGGCCTATGACTTCCTGATCTAGATCTAGATCTAGAACAGATCTAAGTATAAAGCTAGACTCAGCTGTTTTTATTTTGTCAAGGGGGGGGAGGGGGGGGGAAGAGTTTCGACTTGCCCTTTACTTTTGTAATTTGTGAAGGGTGCTACAATTACACAAATTTATGAGTTTATGTTGTTGTTTTTTCGTTTAGTTAGAGAATCTAGAGTTAGAATCTAGTTTTAGTGTAGACCAGATTTACTCTACTCGTATGGCTCTAGATCTAGATCTATAATATATTTGCCAAAGCTGAAAATGGGTGATGGTGATTACTGTTGAAACGAGGCCTTACTGAAATTGTCATTGCAGCAATCACAATACTTACAACAATGCAGTAGGGCCTGTATACAGCAAGGTTGCCGTTATTGATACATATACAATAGTGCAGTCACTCAAACTCAAACACCAGTCAGAAACCTTCTCACTAAGACGCATTTCAATTGACCAATCTGAAGACATTTCAACCCCCCCAACATTATCACCCAACCAGTCCTAGACCAATGTGTCTGGAAAGTTGGGTGTGAAAACTCTGTCCATCACTCTCTTTCTGTTCTGCCTAAGGACCAGTCTCGGCAAATACAGGTTTCCGGTTGTCTAGGCATGTCTTATACTTATGATGCAAGCTGTGTAGGCTGTGAGCGAAAATTTCCCCTTGCCAAGCTTTGCATGTCGACGTGTTTCGCGGATTGAAGTGTGCGTTTAGAAAAAGTGACCTGTGTTTGTACTTCTATAGTAAAAAACCTGTCATATGACGATAGCGTGCGTTTGAGCGGAGCATGCTTTTGTATAGCGTGCGTTTGGGCAGAGACTAGTGTCTCTTGTAACACCTCTAATCTTTTGTACTTTTTTTTATCAATTTGTGTTTCTAGTGCGGTAGAACTCTTACTAAAACAAATCAACTAACTATACCGACTGGTAATCTTGTGCTACACTCTTCTCTTTCATTTTAGTCTTTCCTTCTCTCTTCGATGTGATTTTCTGTCATGTGTTACAGTTCTTTTGTTGACCTTTTAATACTTTTATTTTTATGAGTCCAAGTCTCTTTTGAAACTGTAGGAGGTTGCATCCTTCTTTTAATTATAATATAAACTCTTGATCTCAAACTACTCCAAGGCTGTTCTACCAAAAGGTTGCTCTACCTTCTGTTACCATAGTGGAATGGCCATCTTGAATCTTCTCAGGATTTCAAAGAGGGTCTGAGGACATCCTGTCCATTCCAGGTTCAAGTGATTTACCCAGAGACCTTTAAGTTACTACAATGCTTTTGTATGTAACACGACAACTGTGTAGTGGTTTATTTTTCTCTCTTCACTTTTGCTGCATCTGTCAAAAGGGGGAACACGGTATCTACTGCCAACTAAATTGCTCAAAATCCAGACTGGACTTGTTCTCCTCGAAAACTGAATGAAAGCCTTTTCAGCACAATTTTAGCTACCATATTTCTTTATGCCATGCATCAGAATAAGATTGCCTTCTTTTAGCTTTTTTGCAACCACTTGACAAGTGTTATCCCTGGAATCTCTAGGTACAGCATCTGTGCCTGACAAAGCTTACCATATCTTGTATCCCTCTTGTCAGGCTGTGCTTTGTCACCTCAACTGGAGATCTTTTCCATTGCTTTATTTTTATTATTACCTTGACTTACTTTTATTTTTCTTTATTTTTTTATTATTTTATTTTGTTTACCATACTAAAAACGGATGCCTGTTGGTCAAATGCTTGACCAGTTCAAGTCAGGTGATGGCGCAGGCTACTACTCACTATATCAAACAGGCCTCTGCTTTGCTTCATCAAATTTGACCTTGCAAGTCATTAGGCCTATCTGTCGCATTCCACACAAACAAAAGACCTGACACTGACACTGCTATTATAATGGGACAGGCATGTTTTAGCCTTTTGAAAGGCTATTGACCATGGTTGATCACAATCTTCATCACATGAACCCATCATGAACTTGTAAATTGTTGCTTTTGTACCCCGTGAAGAAAAAACTTTGCAGCCTCAACATGTATCAAATCATACTTAGATAGGAATTTGACATTATAACTTTCTGCAGCTTGCACTGTGTAGATTAGCAGGATCATTAGGGACTTTATGCTATGCTTTAAATTCTGAGTAATTTAATGTTGAAAATCAAGACCTCCAGCACAGATGTGGCCATCATTAGAATCAGGCAGTGTCATACAATGATTTATTACCCCTATCTTAGTCCACTCCTCAGCCTACCGAACATTTGAGATCTCCAGGCGCGCGTCCCTCTCAGAAGACTGTCTGTTCGTATGCTTTTGTACTTGTACTGCTTTTATATATAAGTTTGTTTTTTCCGTAATTCTGGGGACTTGACTACAATTGTCTAGCATGTTGAACCTCAGCTGATATGTTCTTTTTCAACTTGCTGTGTTTTGTTTTTGAGGCTATCTTCCACATTCTGATGTTGTTTTAGAAAGTTCATCGATCTTGTTGTCCTTTCAATTGAAATCATGACGTATGTACAATACTGGTTTTTGCCAAGAAATGAACTTCAACAAATCAAAACGAAATCTTTTATTTTCTATTCCAGGTGCCACATATCCTAAAACAGGACAAACGGTTGTGATACACTATACAGGTCAGTCTAGATGGGGAAACCAGGAGTTTTAAGCTGGTGTCATTATCATCTTCATACACGTTATTTTGTAAAGGGACAGCACTGCATTCCTGTACCTTTGACTCTGCTGTCCAGTTGTTCATAAACAAATTCCCAGCTGTCTTGAGCAAGGGAGGGCTCAGAAGGTGAAATTAATTGCGAATTTCCTAAGAATTGTTTCAATCAATTAATAGAGTTTTTATTGTGATTTTTATCACAACTGTTACTATAGCTCCATAGCTCATATGTGTCCGTGCCGGTCAATATCAGTCATATGAAGTAAATTTCAAAACTGAGTATTATTTTCAAAAACTATCACCTTTTCACTACAATTTAAAACAAGAATGAAGTAAATTGACAATATTTGACGAAAATACAGTACTTTTAATTGTGCGAGGTGAGGAAACACAAAAAGGAGACAATATCCTTCTAAGTTGAGCAATATGTTACCATTGCAATGGGGGTCTTAAAATTGAGATAGAGACTTGAAATTTAGCAGTTAACATATAGAAGAAGTAGAAAACTATTCATTCTCAGAGAAAAAACGTATGGACAAAACAAAATTTTCACGAGAATGGACTTCACGTCAAATGCAACAAAACATTAGCATGCTAGGTACCAGATACTAAATTTTCTAAGTAGCTGTATGTCAAATTCATTTGTTTCATATAAAAGGCTCATGTCTCCTGAGAGTTTTGGTACCATATATTTACTTCTCAGTCCATGTTTAAGAGAATGGTAGCTGTTTTAATTTAACATAATAATCAAATATTGCTGAAGTCGCTAACTGGCTGAAACCCCATGTTTGACAGATAATAAAAGAGTACCAAGTGCACCAAACATTTCTACATTAACAGAGTACAATCATTTTAACAAAGAAATGAAGCCTAATTATTTTCACGACTGTGAGCTCATTACAAATCAATATTTTAATGCCTCAAACACGATGATCTGTTGTTATTTCAATAAAAACACAGAGCGTTGTCTTGGCCTGCACCGCACCAGCCCTCACGGCAAGCGAGCCGGCTCTAACTGTGGTGTACTGAGTTTTCCGGGTAGTTTCGCGGAAGGATTCATGCCAAATAATTCCTAGTCGATGACTTTATGCTAATAGAAAAAGGACTGTTCTTTCTATTGGTACCTTTTTAAGCCGGTATTTTACACATTTCGCGTTAAAAATGATGATTGAAAACTTAAACGCTTTTTTTTTTTTTCCGAGGTTTTCCAGCCAAACGCCA
This sequence comes from Aplysia californica, assembly GCF_000002075.1. Classification (NCBI taxonomy): domain Eukaryota; kingdom Metazoa; phylum Mollusca; class Gastropoda; order Aplysiida; family Aplysiidae; genus Aplysia; species Aplysia californica. The sequence continues at coordinate 282,480 of NW_004797845.1, forward strand.
GCGGCCAAAAATAATAGCCACGGAAAACCACGCTCAAAGCTGTATCGTTCTCCACCAATGAAAAGACAGTATTTAATCATCAATCTTTCTGCAAAGCATTCGAAGGCATGAACGTCAATTTTGAACCAGCCAACCTCGCATTTAGACCGCGAGGAATTTGCCTTTCTGCAGCGATTCTCCAGCTTCAAATACTTGGATATATATATATATGAACAACTTACTCTGTTGTAACGAAGAAAATCTTAATTTTGTCAAAGTGTTCAGCTTTTGGTGTTTTGTAGCAAAAGAGCAAAGACACAGAGATCTGAATTACCCCCATTTTACCTAAACCACACGCTCGGAAGGCCGCGAGTCTGCTTACGTGCCGTGTTTACGCTACCTAATTATACGTTTGTTTGCAATAGCACCATAAACACACAAGAGCACAAACACACACATTCACACACACACACACATTCACACACACACACACACATTCACACACACACACACATAGACCGCCTCGCTGGCCTCTTGGTAAGGAGTCCGCTTTGAGAGATCCAGAGGAATAATCTTTTAAAAACACTAAAGCACAATATAAACGAATTTTTAAAGTCAATCCAAGTGTAAAACTCAGATCAACAGACTATAGCAGCTAGCAGGGCACGCCCACACAGTCGACTGTTTACACAAACAAGCTTGGAGTGAGCTAGAAGTTTCCGTTTTTACTCCGTTTTACCAATTAGAGTTGTCTATATTTCAGACCATTCATGCTCGAAAAGGGGTCAAAATCTAAAAATAGTTGCGAATAGAGAACATTGAAGCAAAGGGGGGCATGAGGTAATGGTTCTAAAAATAACCTCACAGCTACACACTAGCAAGGTCCAAATTCCTTTGTCTCATCACCCCAGCTCACAACAAACCACACACACCTCCAAAATAAATAAAGATAAAATATTTAATTAATAGTCAAGTCGATAATAGTTGTTTATTTTTATCTTTAATGAAACAGAAGACATCAAACGTTCAATATATCCAAAGAAAAAAAAAACATTTCACGGAAAGTCACTTTTTTGCATTTCGATCTTCGTAGCTGATAATAACACACTGCGTCTTATGACTGATGATATTGACAGGGACAAACAGATATGTTGTCATGTGACTTGTCGTTTTGCATGTTGTCTTTAACTTCATTTTGTCCGTCTCTATCAATCACAGCGCAGCAAAGGTTTGGAAGGCTAGAGCAAGAGGAATTGTGTGGTGGAAAGACTCGCACATGATATTATTATCAAGAGTGATGCATATATTGTTGAGGAGAAATTATGCATTATTGACTACCCTCGGGATGTTGTTTTGATCAAGTTTTTTAATTGACTTTCCCTAGCATCCTTAGTGGATGGACTGAAGATCGACTCTTCCCGTGATAGGGGACATCCATTCAAATTTCGAATTGGAAAAGGTGAAGTGATAAAAGGTAAGCATTATATTGTTTGTCTTACTTCTGTATCTATTTTTTGTTATCACTGATGATTATAATTGTACTAAAGACCTGCAAGGGTGCTCTCGTCATCTAGAAGTTAAGGTGTTTCCCTCTCATTCATGATTCAATAGGTCCCGGGTTGGAATCCGGATAGTGATGGAAAATTTTCGTCTCTAAAATTGTCTCCTTTCACATCCTTTCCTGCTTTCTAATAATGTTCTATTGTCTGCTTTCGTCTTCTTTTTCTGCCCCCACCCCCTCTTCTCCTTTGCACCCTCCTCTGGGCTCCTGACTCTTTCTGCAGCCTTTCTACTGCTTCTCATTAGCTCCTTCTTACTGCTGTCTTACAGCCACACCCCTGATCTTATGGTAGGAAAGACCTTCACCTATCCCCGGACAAGGGCTAAAAATCTTGGAGGTCCCGTGTGTACATTGCACGCGTTAAAGATCCCTTGGTTGTCCATAATTGATAAGAGTGGACTTCGGCCGCCACCCTGGAAAAATTTGAAATTTCCTACCAACTGAAAGTGTTTAATGTGTCCAACGTGTTCATATGACCTTATGCAGTTGCGAGCGTCGTTAAACGCTTACCAAAAAAAAAAAATGAAGAAGAAGACCTGTTAAAAACCCTGAAAAAAGGATTTCTCAAAGTTTTCTGTGTTTTTTTTATCTTAAGACCCTGACTGTTTTTGTATAGGTCTAAAACTTTTTTTCTACTGCTGTCAGAGATTGTAACTTACTATGGTCCCCTCCTTTTCTTTAGATAGAATGAAAAATTCCTCAATATTATATTGCTAGTGGTGACATTGCTAGCCGAATGATTCAACCGTCTAAGGGCCAAGAGACAAATTTTTCAGGAGATACAAAAAAACTGTTTTATTTCTTTATGCTCGTACCTATGAATCTGAAATTCAGATATTTGATATGATGTTATGTAGGACGATGGTCTGTAACTAACTTTTTTTTTTTTAAAGCTGTCTTACATAAGTTACTGGACATAGGCGGTTTAGACCTACCAAAATCTGTGCGATTCATCCGCCTTAGTTACAGTATGACGGCGTCCTGGCATTTGAATCACATTAATCAACGCCACTCGACGAGCGCTAATGGTCGCTTGGACATTTGAGTAATCGGCAAAAGCAAATCATAATAGTTTTAAGAGTAATTATTTCAGTTATTTGGTTGGGTCTTCTGGAGCAGGACTGTTTTTGGCCTCATGCAGTACGTAAAAAAGACCATTCATCTTAATGTTCAATGTGTACTGGATGATGTTTTTGTTCAGTGTGTATCAAAGACAACGAATGTTTGTGACAACGGGGTCGTTTTTGTTTCAGCCAGGTCTGAATGGTCCAGAAATCAGAAATCAGACATCAAAAGGGGGTGGGGGGGTATTGTCTTGCTTTCTTAAAAACATTCAAGATTATCCATGAGCACATAGACCGTACCATTTGTCAGAGACCTTTTGATTACACTCTCTGTGCTGTCCACTTAGAGGTCTTTTTCGAGGTATTTGTGTTCAACAGTTTTGTTTTATCTGGTACAAATGTCACTGGTTGCATTTGACAAGATAGCGTTGTGGTCTGATACGTACAGCCATCACTGTATATAATGAATGTGGGATTATCATTAGGCCCCTCTAGGAAGTTACTGACAGAAGAAGAGAATTCATTAGACTCAATGATCCTTCTCTTTCGTGCCAAACCTAACACTTCACCTCTCTGGTTACCAACTTTTTAAAAATATAGACAGCTAATTTGGTCCTGTTATGATATTGTTAGGCAGATGTGTTCAAAACCATACTAACAAATCTGCTTCCAAGTCCACGCACACTTGACATAATCATAATCTGGTCCCATTCACTGTTTTTTGTGCAAGCTTCTTGTTAGATTCTTTCTTCTTCCCTGCATTCTTCACATTCTCATTGATCCTTTCGATATACACGAAACAAGAGGTTGCTCTTTTTTAATATCTCTCTGAAGTCATCTGGGACAATGTGTGACTCTTTTCGTTTTCTTTTGTACTCTGGGGCTGTGAAAGTATTAGTCTAGATAGATTTTAACCAGTATTCTATCTGTAGTTAACTTATCACAAAATTGCTTGTATTCTTCTACTCTTTGGTAATTTGATAATCGTGGTGCTCCCATCTCCAAGTCATGTAAACTGTCTTTGCAACAGTCATGAATAACCACTATGTGAGGACAATTGTATACAAACTTATTGTTTTGCATGTAAGTAGAATGTATGAGATTTGTTTCAAATTGAAATGTAGAGCTGGAGAGTTAAAGTTGAAGGTTTGTTGAAGAGAGAATTTTCAAGGGTGAATATCTTTTTGAGTTGCCCTTTTTTTTTTCGAGTGACAAATTAAGTATCATCTACCCGGCACTGATTTACTAATCAATGATTCAAGAATGGTACATGACAGACACAGCAAGGGGCGCACACTTAAAGCAAGTTAAGAAACGCAAAAAGTCGCTGTAAAAATATTTTCCGACCGTTGTACCAAATGTGAAATAAGCACCCCTTAGCTGTCCACCCCCCGGGGCAGTGCCACTGACTGTAGTGTCTTTAGGTCATTCCCAAAGGGGACATTTCTCGTTCAAGTGCAGTAGAAATGGGCTGATTCATGTCACGCTCATAACTGTGTCTGATCTACAACAGGGAACTGCTGCTTTTTCTTTCCTAATCCTTACTATTGTCATTTTCCTCTACTTGTTTTGTATGTTTATCACTCTCTTGTGATCTACTATTTCCGGGGTGCCTTGATAGTTGAAGCAGACCTTGTGCTGTTGAAGCTAGAGAGGTGGGCAGAGTGGGTCTGATTCCCTGTAAAGACTTCTCTATTGACACCCACCCCTTGGCGCTCATATGACCTTATGCAGTTGCGAGTGCCGTAAAACCCTCTACTATAATAATAATAATTAGCTGTCCATCATATACTTTTTAAAAAAATTCATTCGTCAGTAGCTTTTGCCACTATTTACCGACTTGGAAAAGTCAGTATTAATGTATTCTTTGATGCCATCTTGCCCTTTCTCAACTACACTTATTTAGACTTTCAAACCTAGAGATAGATTACACAAACTGCGTTGACAAAATCATCTGGCTATCGATAGGGTTCGATCTGAGTCAAAGCTAGCAAAGGCAGCACTTTGTTTTGATGTTACCCTCCAGTCTGTTTTGACAAAGGCCACAGTCGTGTGGGTCGCGCCACCTATGTGACAGGTGAACAACTTTACAAGCCGCTGCTTCTACGCGATTCAACCGCCCATTCGCCACCAGGCTGCAAAACTGGCACTTGGGCGATTGAATCACGTGGAAATTGGGGACTGGTGTGATATCTAGGCAACTGATTTACTGAAGTATTGAAACCCGTTGCAGTAATCTTTCAAACCTAGGATTTTAACATGTAAGGACAAGCAGGCTAACCCAGATTTTGGGGGTTTCCAGAAATCTTGACCTACACCAAAAGTGGGCATTGCCCTACCTATAGAAGTTTGGTTTCATTGGTGTGTATATTTGTTTGGTTATAGAGAAAAATCTCCTTGTCTTTTAAAGAGACTGAATAAGGATCCAAAAACTTTAACTTCAATTTTCTCAAAACAGCATTTATCGGGATAGCCCCCTTGTGCTTAAAAGCGACCACATAAGGTGTATCAAAGGCTGTACTACATAAAGGGATCAAAAAGTGATTTTCGAAAAATTTTCACTTAGGCGGTTGAATCTCGTGGCTAGCGATATACATCATTGGGCAGAGAATGTCGTTTTTGGGGAGTGGTATATCTTGAATATAGAAATGCCAATTATCCAGATTAATTCAGAAATCTCGGGTTCTCATGGTCTAGAGGTTACGGTGTTTGCCTCTCACTCAAAAGGTCCTGGCTTCAAAACCTGACAGCGACGGGGAAATCTTCTCTTAACATTTTTTCCTTTCGCCTACTTTCCTGCTCTTTAACCATGTTCTGTCGTCTGCTTTGGTCTCCACTTTCTGCCCCTCCCCTTTACCGCCTCCTCTGGGCTCCTGAATTCTTTCTGCAGCCTTTCTACTACTACTCCTTTGCTCCTTCTTACTGCTGATTTTCAGCCACACGCCTGATCTTATTGTAGGAAAGATCGCATACCTAGCACTCTCGGATAAGGGCAAAAAATTTTGGAGGTCCCATATGCAAGTTGCGTGTTGATATGTTTCTCTTTATTTGAATTGAAACCTCCTAGAAAGGAATACAGTTGTGTAAATATAAAGATCCCTTTTCGGCCGCCTACGGGCAAAATTCAAAATTCCTTCCAAACTGAAAATGTTTAACCCTCTCCGTACGCCCTGGGGTCATTTTGTATCCCCTGGGTTGTATTCTTCACATTTTAGAATACTTCTAGTACAAAGATCTCTTTGAAACTTTCAGTATTTCTCAAAAAGTCATTTTTACAGACTGCTATGCAAAGCATACGGATCGGAGTAACGAGTAAATTTCCTCTTTGGAAAGTGGTGGCACAGAGTTCCCCACATCGTATGGACACGATAGTAAAACACGACGTACGGAAAGGGTTAATATGCCAGGCGCGGTCATATGACCTTATGCACCATAAAACACTTACCAAAAAAAAATCTGAATTCTCCCTCTCTCCCTCCATAGTATTCTTTTGACTGCTGATGGTTTGTTGTTGTTTTTTTAAGTTAACCAAACATAACCTGTTAGTAAAAAAAGTTCTCACAGGTAAAAGTTGGATATTGAAATTGAATGTTTCAATGTTATGAATAACATAACTGCACCCGAGTGATAATTTCATCTTTATTTTGTTTTTATTTAAATCTTTTGTTTGTTAAAGAAAACCCATTTTCAAGCTCTGTCTCGAAATGAAATCAAAACTCCTTCTGAAGTCTCAAGTGTAATTAATTATTAGCACACAGCTTTTGCATAAATGTATTAACCAAGCAACCAACAGTTCAAAGCTTAGACTAGTCTATTATGTCTCCCTTATTTTGATTATTGTTGTCATGTTTATTTGTACCCCATGGTGTACTGAAAATTATTTTTTTTCAGGGTGGGATGAAGGTGTTTCCAAGGTATGTTTTTTTGTTGTGCAGTAGCAATAATGCATTTGTTCTAAGTGTTATGGGGTTAATGTGTGATTTAAAATGGGACCTTTTTGTTTTAAAAATGAAAAGAAAAAAAATTAGATGGTTTTTGTTGCATTGTAACATTTTTTTAAAATTAGTTATTCCGAGGGAAAAACTTTATACATATATTTGTATGTGATTAGTTCTTTATTTTGTTTTGTCAAAGTCTTTCTGTTTTCTGGATATTTCATTGTCTGTGAGAAATATTGAACTGTTTGAGTTTGTGGGAGGCCTTGAGCCTTTTTGGGTTTTTATTGGGGGTTTTTTTTTAATGATTTTTTTTTTTTCGTCTGATCTTAGTCAATGGCCTAGTGGTTAGGCTCTCGGACTCGCAATCGCAAGGTCGTGGGTTCGAATCCCGTCAGGGGCCCGACGTTGTGTCCTTGGGAAAGGCACTTTACACAAATTTTCCTCACTTCACCCAGGTGGTAATGGGTACCCGGCTATTGACAGGGAAAGATCTTGTCAGTTTGTTAGTGTTTGAGCGCTTAATCAGCTGCTTGCACTGTATGCTTCCCGGGAAGCTGAGAATGTTTCTGAGTGTTCTATGGTCTGCTGGGATAATAATATAGTGTAAAGCGCATAGGGCTTGCTGTTGAGCGGGGGTATGCGCTATACAAATGCTATTTATTATTTTTATGTCAGTTGAGTTGGTAAGATGCTTGGCTGAAGTAATGGGAAAGCTGCTAAAGCACATATCAGAGATTTGCATTTTTTTAGAAGTCCCACCTTCAAAAATGATTTTTTGTTTCTATGGAAAGGATTGTGAGACCCAAGACTCATATTTTTTTTATCCCTCAGATGAGCAGGGGGGAGCGAGCGCGATTAGTGTGCTCCCCAGATTTTGCCTATGGGGCTCGAGGCTACCCTGGTGCATATCCTTTTCATGCAATAATTACCAGTAGAGGATACTGCGATCTTGTACACAGGTAATTTTTAAATTGAATTTTGTAAGCATTTTGTTTAACATGTTTACTGGTTGTGTCCTTTGTCTTACTGTCAGAGTATCAATTACTTTGAAAATGGAAATAAGGCTGGTGGTAGGTCAGCCCACTGGTAGATCTACTTCTTTTTGTGCTCTCCGTTGTCTCTGTCTGTCTATCTATCTTGCTTTTTCTCAGCATCAAATGGCTGTTATCGTGTTGATATATTTTTCTTAATTCGAATTCAAACCTCCTAGAAAGGAATACAGTTGGTGTAAATATAACTGTTTCACTATATCAGTTTCTTTGTTAAGTTTTCTAGGTCAAACAATTTTGCATGCTTATCTTTGAAGTCAGTTTTCTTCTTCCACTTCTAATAAACCCTGCAGTTGCTTACTTTGAGCATCAATCTTTTTTTTTGTACCCTCAGATGATTTTCACTCTGATCTTTAGGAGAACCCTAAATGTCTGGTGTCAGGGGGTTTACATGCCTAATGCTGAGTTGAATATAAATACCAATCTATTGAGAGACTGGAATATCCACTCCAGGTGGCTTATGAAGTTCTTCCTTCACCCAGCATGGCAAAAATAGTGTAAGGTCCCTAAAGGTCAGCTGAAGATTTTTAAAGTTCCCTGTCTCTTCAGAAGAGCTGAAGTTTTCATCTTTTTCTCGGGTCCCAGCACTTCTTCTTTGCAGATCCCAATGGCTTAGGTGAACTCCAGATGAGTTTATCTTTTTTTTTTTTTTTCGCTCACCTGACGATATCAGCTCATCCATAGTCAACTATAGAACGAGTTGGTGACGGGAAAAGACAAGGATACTCTAGGGATACTTTTTTAGAGCATTTTAGGAGAGATATGTGGGGTCCACCATGACCGATGATGCCTGATCAGATTTTCCACTTGAAGAAGTAGACTCTATGTTTATCTCAGAGGTGTGGTGAAATGCATTAAATTTTGGCATCTATGTAAATTAACCCTTAAATGTCAATGTCCCTGGTACTCTTCAGAAGTTTTCCTTAACTCTGATTACTATTCCAAAAAATGCCACCCTGATTTTCGACATAGAGCTTCTGAAGATGGAATGACAGCTGCTCCAGAGACCATTCACCACCATTTGCCAAAAACATCACATCATGCTGCCATCTTTGTCTTGTGAATCCATAGTTCATCTCTTCAGTGGTGGGTGTGCTTTCTATCTCTTCACCAAATGTATGCTACAGTCTTTCCTTATGGTCACATATTTTCATGGGCTTAAAAATACTTTGGTGTTTGCATCGGCAATGGAGTAGGTGATTTGTCTGCTCTGAGGGGTCCCTGGGATCCACTCCCGTCAGCTTTCAAGTGGAATGCTAGTGGAAACAGAACTGGTATAACTGGAGGAGAAAATGTCTACTGTCCTGGACAGAAGTATATTTTCAGTTGAAAATCTGACAGTTTGGCTTTTGTTAACAAACTTCATAAAACTAAAGTGTCTTGTCTGAATTTGTCAACAGTATTTAAAATGTTTCAATGCTAATTGAGAGAGAAATGACATATAGGCAGATGTTTACACAGTGTTGTGGACATAGTACTCTAGTACTCTATTATTGTCACCACCTCATAGAAACCATTTTACTTTTCACTTAATTTTTTTCTACTAGTATTTATTGTATGTAACTACAGGAAAGGGAGATGTTGTGACATGCGTGGAAAAATGCAGAAAATTGTGGGGTTGGTTCGTGAAGACATGAACATGGATGTGAAATATAAATGATTGGGTTTGTGAGGCTGTCATCATGCATACATTGATAGGGAAAAAATATCCAACTGACGGCGTCTGAAGTGCTGTCACTTCATTCCATTTTCAAAGCGTGGGGTAGTCGTTAATATAAGGTACCCAACGTACCGAAATGTGATAACATGTTTAAATCTCCCTTCCCCTTTTTGCCTCAATGTGTCCAGATGAGGTCGGTGTTTTTGTGTGACACTGTTTCAGAAGAAGAGCACACAGTGATTATGGATGGCCTTGCTTCTTATTTTGATAATTGACAAAGTGCTCAGCTCGGGATGCCATTCATCTTTCCTTGCATGTGTGCGTGTTTGAAGGGGGGAATTGTGAACAGACTTTGTACCTTGATATAACATGCAATCTCCTGGCTGAGTTTGCTGTCATTGATGATATATACTGTACCGCCTATGTCGGACTCTTAACCATGTATCCACCAGATGGGGTCAAATACTTCTTTTGTCTGAAATTAGTCTTTCCCAGCAGTAATTTCAGTTAATGGTGCCGGTACAATTAGAAGTAAATAGACCGATGCACATACTTTTGGGCAGTTCTGGAAGATGATAAAGAGAAATTATCTTTATTTTTGACCAAAAAAAGTGTTTTACCTAATTTGGTGGACACACAGTTCGAATCGGACACTAACAGTACGTTCTATATATTATATATATATATCAGTTGCAATTATCTTAAACAGCCACACATTGTCGAGGAGAAAAGTGGCTATCTTACTCAGTGTCATTATAATGTAAAAAAATATGCTAGGGAGGAAATGGGAAGTTGCCGTTTGTACAGGTGGTAGTCTAATACAGGCTGTCGTTGGAGCAGGTTATACTGTGTGGATATAGATAAATATATTTATATACACACACGCACATACAGTCGGGCTCAGGTAATGCGAGCGCACTAAATTCGTACAATAGTTGATCTAATATGCTATTCTCTGTTTAAACCTCTATGTTTTCTTTGTATTGACAACACTGTTTTCTCCAACACACGTACAGATTTGTTGAACAGCTCGTCTTGAAAAACCTGATCAAATTGTTGCTCACAATTGCCTTGAATTCAAACTACGTTGCATGAATGGTAGGAAAACAACACCTATTGTTGTCGAGTGTATGGAGCCCACCAAGCTCACCCCCACACAGCATGACACACACAGACACACCACACACACACTCACACACACACACTGCTGGCATCATTGCACATTACCTTTGTGTTAATGTGCGGAAGGCACTCAAACTGCTTTGAATCTAGTCATCTGAGGGTGGGTGCTGCTGGATGGTGGGGTGTGATGATCGAAGGCAGACAGTGAGGCGCCTCATTGGGCCATATGGTGTGTGAATTTTGTTTGTATGGAATTGTGCAGTTGTTTAAACTTTGAGATATGGACAGGTGGTTATTAGAGTGCACATGAGGGGTGGATGACATGCTCTGACAAGTATAGGTTACAATAAGTTACATTGTCAAACAAACAATTCAACGCTTTACTTTTTTTTTTTTAATCGAGATGAAATTGAAGAGGCCAGCATTGGATGTGTAGGACACATTTGCCAATCCCTGACATGCTTTAGTTATCCGTGCCCGACTGTGTGTGTGTATACAATATATATATATATATATATATATGTTGCCAACGCTTGATACGAGGATAAAGAGGGTTTGATGATAGATTTGACTTGTGAAAGATCTGATACTGATTTTTACATGTGTGCTTGCTGGCCTGCTCATGTCAAGGTTTTGTTGATAAATTTTAACATTGCAAAAATTTGGTATTGCTTAATGGACATCAAGTCAAAGTGATTACAATAAGAAGACTTGGTTCTGAACCTAAAATGTTTGTGGCACTCTTCCCTTGCGCGTTTATTCAATTTTGAGTGTAAATGTTCATCAAAACTATTTTAAGTGTGTGTGCTTTTGATTTTTTGCACTGCAACCTCTCACTATTTTTTTTTTCAACAGTGCATGTATATGTGTAAACTGCGAAACTCTTTTCACTTTGAAGGAAATGAAAGCAGTGTATGTGGCTCTATCCTATGTACTATCAGTTTTGGGCGATGTTAATAGGTGAAAGGAATTGTGTATGGTGTTGAACAATGAAGTGGAGGTGAGGGGGTGTTGCTCATCTTATTTTTGCTCTTTAATAGTCAGAATATTAAAGTTGGACCTAGTCTGGAGAAATTCAGCTCTTTAGTTTTTGTCTTCAGTTTTATTAACTTTAATAATATGATCCAGTGTATGTTTCCACCCCGTCCGTAATAGATCGTTTTACTTTGTCATTCACTGCATGGCTGTTCTGTCTTGGCTGGCATGCATCTATCTTACTCTTGTCTTCCCTCACTTTTCATCCCCTCAATTAATTAGCAATGTAATTCACTTTCTTCTTAACAGCTACACAGAACTTTAACCGTAGATTGACCACTGTGTGGTTTCTGTCGTTTCACTTAGTGCTTGAGAGCAAGAACAGTGTTAAGTTTGACATTTGTTTGTGGGATGAGAACTTTACTTTCAAGTAGTGTTTGGATTGTAGATCTACTGATTTGATGTAGTGGTACAGGCTCTTTCTTACTATCTTGGTCTGACTTTGGTTTTCTATGACTATGCTATGAAAGAAAGCTGTGATTTTTTTTGGATTTTTTTTTTTAATTTACTTTTTCTTTCTACATTTTTTTGGTTTTGCTATGATTCCTTTTGTGGCCAAGCAGTGTCTATTAATGTTGTGATTCCTATGATGAATTATATGTGTGGAAGTCATCATCATAATTGTAGGTATTTTTTGTATAGAGGCTCTTGCTTTTTGCCTAGGTGTCATTTTGCCACTGCCATATGGCTACATTGTTTTATTACCCTGATTTGATCAGCCAAAACTATTTAACAGTTGACAATGGTTTCGTGAATATCCTGCTCATTTGAAAGTCGGTCATTTTTTAACTTTTTTTTTTTTTTTTGCTCAGTTGAATACCATGGTATCACAATATTTTGTGAATCTTGAGAAAAAAGACAAGTAAACGCTCTTTTTTTTCAATTTGTTGTGATCTGTACTGTAAAGTTAAATTGTTATTTTTTAACTTCGCAGCACAATAACTGCAACTTTTTACTTGTTCACTGCTTGAAAACTTGTGTTTCAGCTGATTTAGATTCCACTGACTTTGTTTTGCTTTGTTTCCTGTTAATGGGAATCCTGAAAATGCATAACTTTTATTTGAGGAAGAGAGTATCATCTTGTTGTTCATTTTGTTTTTTGTTTTTAATGTGTTTAATGACCTTGTCAGTAAGTTTACTGCAACCACACCTATCTTGTGTCAAAACAGAAACCTCAAATAAAAAGGAAAAATTAGTGTTGAACCAATTTTTCATGGTAGGCAAGTTTTAAGGTAGAGGTTTCAAAGCTTCCGTCACCACTGTGTTGATAGCATTAGGGCGATATAATTTGTTGAAAGGGTTGGTAAACATATATATATTGATAAAGTGACTTAATGAGCTAGTAAGCTTGGCTGTTTATTTGGAAGATGGGATACTACCATCTGAGACAAAGATAAGATTTGTTTGGGGGTTTTTTATTTTTAGTATCGGGTACTTACTAAGTGTAATGTGTATTGCTACTGTACGTTGAGGGGAGGGGAGTTTTTGAACATTTATCTCATAAATTTGCTTTAAGTTAGGCAGCAGGTTAGTTTGTTTGCAAATGGGTCAGGTTTTGTGCTGCTGAAGTTAAACAAAAGTGGAAGAGAGGATACCAGTTTTTCCTGTTTTGTTCTGTGTCTACTGAAAGTTTAATATATTTATAGACAGCAGTTCATGCTATGTTGGTAGATATTTAAAGGTGGAGTTAAGACTTTCACTGCAACCACATATTTGTTGTACATTTAATTTGACTTTTTAAAGTTTCAGCTGCCACCGAAATCCTATGTTGGGAAACTTGTTACTTATAGTGACAGGCAGAGGAATCTGTTAGCTCTTTTATTTTGACAATTACACTGTAGCAACACTTGGGGGTGGTGGCCCTATGAAGCCAACAGTACGCATACACCTTAGTACCTTTTGATTCTCTTTTTTAAATTCACAGTACCGCACTCCTTGGCATATGCAGTCGAACCTGTTTAAGACGGAATCGCAAGGGAGCAAGGAAAAAATTCCGTCTTAGACAGGGGAATTTAGTGGGGGGAGAGGGGGTCAAAGGCCCAGCCGGTGGGATCAACGACCGCTTGTCCGGTCAGCAAGCAATCACGAGTGGTCAAAACTTCACACCTCTCTGATAACAACATACGTCAGTCTAATTTTTATCCAATTTCCACCAGTGCTTGCATTTCATAGGACCACTGTCTGACTTATATATTTAAAAAAGAAACGTTTGAACATCTTCTTTGCTTTCACCCTTAGCCCCGCCCATCGGTGTAATAAACACAGTCAACCAATGCCACCCCTCACTGCCATGTAACAACGATTCGAGGAACTCTTTTCTTGGCTGGCTGTACGATCAGGGAGGCAGGCATTGGTCAAATTAATTTCAGACCTCTGGCTTCAAATGAAAGTTTCCGTGCTGGATCGCTACTCGAAACACTTTCACTGGCACTCGTGAGATTTCACACCCACACCATCCTGGCCATCTTCATCGCTCAGGGCTCACATAGATAGGGTAACATGTACCTCAAATTGCACCCGTACCCCCCTTCCTCACCCGGCAGCATAGCATTAAGTTTAGAGCCGGCAGACGGAACCAAACTTGCGAGTTTTGTTTCAAATCAGTACTGAACAGGCAGAACATTACGGCTGGATCGGGCCGATTGCCTAAAACTGAAAACAAACATGTTTGTTTTTGAGGCGGTCGAGTCGGGCGATCGGCCGATCCCAGCCGTAGTGGGCACCCCGTATTAGACAGGTAAAACCCTTGGAAGGGAGCGGACTTTTCTTTTCATTTTCATTTCCGCCTTGGACAAGTTTCCGTCTTTCACTGATAATTATAGAGGAATATATCATGGGGGAAGCGTGGAGATTCCGCTAAGGCCGGTTCGACTGTATATATATGTTATTTTGCAGAGTGCATAGAAGGCTATGGGTGAAGTATGGGGTCAGGTCTATAGGGTTAAAGACACTGGGGTACTGAAGTGCCTCTCTTTCCTTTTTTTCTTTCTTTTTTTTATCTTACTGCATAAAGAGGTGTGCTGGTGTCTTTAGTGTAGTGGTAAGGCAATTGCATCTTGAAGGCGAGAGTTTGATTCCTGATTAAGTCTTTTAAAAAATCAAATGTCTCCAGTATGCTGGGATGCTGTGTCCTTCTCGGCCTGGGTTGGCCCTGACGAGCAGAGTCGAAGAAGCCCTCCTCCTTAATGATGTAAATTCTGTTGATAGGAACGTTAAATCGAATAACACAGGGGTGTACGTTCAGTGCATAGAAGAAGTTGTAGTAGCTCATGACTCAAACTGAGGCGTGGAGTAGATCATCATGATAAAGATACCACACTGATCATGAGTTTCCATTCTTTGCTTGTGTTCCTCTTCCTCCCCCACCCCTTGCATTAAAGTAGGGGATATTACACACTCAAATAAAATTGACAGTTTTCCGTCCTCTTTGTGGTAAGAAAATAACAAGACATGAAGCAATCATCGTAAAAGTACTTCTTTTTTCTTTTCTTCTTTTTTTTTTTTTTTGTGTGTATGATCTTCAAAATTGTGCAAGGAAAGGAGTCAATTGCGAATAATTTTATTCATTTTGATACACTGGTTCCGAATTGGATATTAATTTTTACGAGATGATGTAGTTTTCAGTAAGTTTATAAATTAACATTTTATTGTCAGACAGCCGCAGAGTCTATTTTAGAAATAATATCAATATCAAATTTAGAACCAGGGTGTCATAATTAACCAAAAGACTTTTGGATGACTCTTCCTCGCTCAATTTTAAAGTTCACCAGGAAAAAAAAAAGAACTTTTTTTACAAAGCGGACTGGTAACTGTCAGTTTAACTGTTGAAGGTGTAAAACTTCATGGTACTCTGAAACCAGATCTATCTGTTCTCACTTACTCTTCTTATGAGGACTTTTTTCATATTCCATACTGTGTTGTGACTGGAGAACTCAGTAACTGTTCTGGTTGCAGTAGTTTAAACTTAAAACAAAAACAAAGCCAAAGAAGATTTTTTAATATATTTTTTTTAACTTCAAAATGAAGGCTTACAATATATATTACTGTCACAGCATGGTTTTTCTAGGCCGTGTTTGAAAGAGGGCAATTACATGCACTGCTTGTATTAGACCTACAATTAAAGGTCTAACTTTTTTTTCTTTTTTTTTTTTTAAAGTTTTCGTTCACTATAGCTCATATTTTGGGCATTACCCTTTTTCGTTGTCACTGTCATTACCACACGTCTTTTTCTCTTTCATTCTTTCTTATATGCTCATTCTATTCTCTCTCTCTCTCTCTCTCTCTCTCTCTCTCTCTCTCTCTCTCCTCTCTCTCTCTCCCTCCCTCCCTCCCTGTCAGTGATAATTATACATATACAGGTCAGCCTTGAGAGATACCCCATACTATTTTTTGGTCACTGTTTTCTGTGCTCCTGACCCTTGCCTTGTGTGCATTGGTATTATCCGTCTTGTTCTAATGTAGAAATAGTTTCTGTGCTTCCTTATTTTGTTCGTATTTTATTCCATTTTGCAATATACTGTATATGACATATATGTTTTCATGTCTGTGTGGCCTGTTTGCGCGTGTGAAATTGATGGGTGTTATTTTTTTATTGAATGAGCGAATTTGTTGAATTCATGTAATTGCTTGAGACTACGCGACCCACATACTTGAGAAGTAAATTGTTTATGCAAGAATCCGTGAATTTGTCATGTTGTCTTTTTCTCTCATCTCTGAGTCTGAGTGTAAACATTATTGATTCTTGTTGGGAACTTCAGTGGGGCGTGAGTAGCCGGAGGACGCTACTGGTTTCCTACTTCTTTATTTTCCCTTTGTTGTTTCTGTCTGTCGTCTTACTTTTTCCCAACACTAAATGGCCATAACCCAGAACTCAGAACCTATCAAGGGTTTGCACTGTTACAGTTTGGGTTGTTGCACAGCCGGAAAATGTAGATTTTTCGTGATTTTATATATGGAGTCACAATAATGACTGTAGTAGTGTAGTGCATTGTGCCTATAGAAAGTTGATGAAGATGACTGAGGATAATAAATAAGACTCGATAACCTGGACTTTGAGAAATTATTAAAGGGACGTTTGACCGAGCAGCGGCACCCTCTGACAATTCTAATGGAGATCTACACTGTACAATTATATTTAATTTACATAAAGCAGTGATTCACCTTTCCCCCCTCTGAGTCACGTCACGTTAGGCACAGATATTAGCATATCTCTGTTCACGGAAATGTAGACATCTATTCCAGTTTGCATGCAAACAAATTGTGATTGTAAATGGGCTGATTTTTCAATGTCATGCTCATAACTGTGCCTGAACTTCAACAGGGAACTGCTGCTGTTTCTTTCCCAATCCGTATTATCGTCATTTTTCTGTACTTCTTTATGTCACTCTCGTTCTTTCCTATCACACATCTATCGTCTTTATCTCCCCTCCTTCTTTTTTATGTTTGTTACTCCCTTGTACTTGTAACACCTCTATTCTCCTGGCCCTCATATATGGCAACAAAAAAACACTCTTGTGACCCGCTATTTCCGGGTGCCTTGATAGTCGAAGCAGACTTTGTGCTGTTGAAGCTAGAGAGATGAGCAGAGCAAGTCTGATTCCCTGTGTAAGGCCAGTAAGGGCTTCCCTGTTGACATCCACCCCTTGGCGCTCATATGACTTTATGTTATGCAGTTGCGAGCGGCGTAAATCCTCTACTAGAACAAAAAAACTGAAGAACACAATCTCCAAGCTCCACGGTCACGGAATGTTTCATTTTGCTTTAGCTATAACAAATACATGTATGTATATATATATATATATATATATATATATATATATATAATGTGTAGATGTCCCCCACCCCACCCCCAAATGATGCAATGAGTAATTAAGACGGCAGTAGGTCTTTAACTTTAAGTTCATGGGATTGTTGTGGGTACCGGTAGTGAAAACGCAAGCATACTGTTTGGCATTCACGCAACTCAAATCTACTACGAGGGGCATACCAACAATATTTTTTACCTGACTATGAAGGAATAAAGGTAGAAAACTTAAATTTGGGGTGAAAGCCAACAAGTATCATCCTAGAATGCATGTCAAATTTTGGGGAATTTTCGATTACTGGTTTTAACACCAGCGCACTGTAAGTGAATGGGGGTATGTTGTTCTCTAGTTTCAACTTAAAAAGGGAGAAAATTGAGCACAGGGCAGCAATGAAGTTTTTGTCCTTGCAAGGCAAGCAACAACAGGATATTTTTCCGAAGAAACATGCCGCATATGGAACGGATTGCCTATATGCTGTGATGACATCTTGGTGTTGAAGATGGCCGCCGTGATTGTCGCCCAGTGACAGACAGCAGCAACAGAAGAGAATGTGTTGAAAATCAAGAAACTTGTGTTGTCTGATAGGCGGGTGACAGTCGAACTTATGAGCAAAGAAACTAGGCTTTGCTTTGGATCAGTTGAACGAATCTTTAACGAACATTTGAATATGACCAAGGTTTCTGCGAGATGGCTCCCACGTTTGTCGGCTCCTCCTCAAAAAGTGCAACGTGTGGATTATTGTTAAGAACTGCTCGGTCTGTATCATGTAAAGAATTAAATTAATTTTTTTTAAAGACTTGTAACCATAGATGAGACATGAGTCCACCACTACGACTACGATCATGCGTCAAAGTCTGCATCAACGCAGTGGAAATCGCCCCGTCTCCAACACCAAAGAAGGCAAAGGTGCAGCCATCAAGAAGAAAAGTGATGCAATCAGTTGTTGTTTTGGTGTTGTTGTTGTTTTGTGTTTTGTTTGGGGGGGGGGGGCGAGAAGGAGTGATTATGACAGACTATGTTGAAAATGGATACGATCACCGAAGACCATTATTCTAACCAGCTAAAAAAAAATACAAGAGGCTATAAAAGAAAAACGCAGAGGAAAGATGGGAAAGACATTTTGCTGTTTCACGACAATGCGCCAGCACAAACTGTTTTAAAAAGCTGCAGAAACTGCGCGAGAAAATGGCTATGAAATTTTGCCCCATCCATCCTATTCTCCAGATTTAGTCTCGTCTGACTTTTTAAAATTCCCCAAACTGAAAAGGGATTAAAAAGGAAAGCATTTTGAAAGTGATGATGAGGTCAAAGAAGCGGTAGAGGGCTGGTTTCCTGACATAGTATAGAGCGTGGAGTTCTGTTCTCTAGGTCATTCAAGGTCATACATCGATGACAAACATCTGTAACTGTGGGAGGCCACTACAGAGAAAGACTAAGCTCAGTACCAAATTTCAGCTTTCTACCTTTATTCCTTCATGGTCAGGTAAAAAACTTTTGGTATGCCCCTCGTAAATATAAAGAGCAACAAAGGAGCGCATGTCTGAGAATGACATATATATTTTGATAGGAATCTAGAATTTACCTTCAGCGTATTCAGTTCACAATACTAATGTAGCAAGATCTTTAATATATTATGGTAAAAAGCAAATTGTTTCTTCCTGGGCGGGTCTTCGTATCGTGGCGACGATTAAGGCACCAGACGAAAAATCTCCATTTGTGCGGGAATGGTGATCTTAGACGACATAATAATATCTAGACAACATACTTAAGTGTAACATCCTGGTTAAGAGTGTATCACATGCACACACCTGTTGTTTGCGCGACCTGTGTACTTTTGTACTGTTAAAGAAGTCAGAATTAATCGAGCCTCCGAGGTAACCATGTTTGGGCCACAGATGTAGAATTCTGTGGTTTGGGCTGAAAATAAAAATTCTTCTTACTTACAGACAATCGGCACCTGGCGGATCAATACTAAAAAAGAAGAACTAGTTGAATTGGCAAGGGACACATAAAATCCAGACATACACGTGCGCGCGCGCACACACACACAACACATACACAACATAACACACACACACAGCACACCACACACACACACACACACACACACACACACACACACACACGCACGCACACACGCACGCACGCACACACACACACACGCACGCACGCACACACACACACACACACACACACACACACACACGCATACGGGTAGAGAGAGAGAGAGAGAGGGGGGGGGGGTCATCTAAAAAATACGAATCAATAGTGTAGCCATTATTATTTTTTCCATTTTTCTGACGAAGCCCATGGGGCGAAACGTTGAACTTTTACAGTATTATATATTTTTTTTTTAATAGTCTCGTCTCCACCAGTAATATTTTATCTTCGAGCCGTCAAGAAAATAAAAATACGAATCAATTATAATCCGAAGAATTCAGTGTATTTTATCAACGATCCTTTTATCAATTACGTACATTGTACTTGGGCAGATAAAAATATCCTCAATCTTTGACTGGATTCAAATCATTATACAAATTTCCAGCTTTATTGTATATGAGTTTTGAGAAAAAAAAACTGGATTTTTGGGGGGGAAAACGTGTTGTCCCGGCGATCTCGTTACCGTTTGTAAACAAGATGGCGGACTAATCATGGCGGACCAACTATTAGTAAACACGGAACTCGAGTTATAGCCCTCACTCTGAAAAACATTACTTCTGAAACAGAATCTTCCTGGGTAGGTATATTTACACCGTAAAATGAATCGTTTATTTCCTTTGTTGAGAAAAGTAGCAGCACGATTAAAGAACCGTCAGTAATTGACTTCATCCCGTAGATCTAGACCCGTAGCTTACTTGTCGTGTGCTCCGTTCTGCCCCAATTTTGTTGAGTGGGCAAGATCTCTAAGCCTGATTTTTTTATTTTCTAAAATTTTCAAAACATGTTCTTTTTGGGAAGGACTTCCGTAACGAGCGACCACCCTATCAAACACAATAAAGAAGTGGCCTAACCCAAACCCTAACCCTAACCCTACCCTACCCCTACCCCTATAGATCTACCCCTACCCTTAGCCCTCAATTCTGCTCTGTCTCATAGTGGTCGCTCGTTAGGAAAGTCCTCCCTCTTTTTGTTAAAACAAAAACAAATGTACCAGCAGACCATGCAGCTTCCCTATTTACATATATTTTTTCTTATTGTTTTCAAAGAGGTTGATTAATGATGAAGTTTTAAACAGTCGCTGAGGGCTGAGTGTAATTGTAGTCATAACACTTCTGCAACCTATTATTGCATCAATACAAGACTGTCTTCTTTCACTGATGATACTGGTTACATTATGCTTGAGAAAAAACTTTCATGGCAAATTATTCACTACCTGCTTTATTTATTTTCTTATTTGGTGTTATAGACCAACATTAATGCCCCTTTTTAATTGTTCTGATAACAGGAAGATAAGTTTAAGTGACAATGGAATTTTTTAAAGTGAAAATTTAAAAGAGATCACAAAAGTAAGGTGACAGATTAAAGATTGTTTATGTAATTGGGAATGTAAATTTAATTCATGAGTAAAAGTTTCGGCTCGAAGAAACCATGTGAAGCTTAAGTCATGGACGAGTTATGGATATATTTGTTTTATGTCAGTTTCAGGAGAACTTGAGAAGTCTTTGCATTCTACCTAAAAATATCATTTCTTAAAAGTTCCTAAGTTTTGATAAACAAAACCTGAAATTTCTTTAAATTTGTATTTCATCATGAGAAATCGTATGAAGGTGAACAACGAAATTACTGTCTTCTCTTGACTAGTAATTTATGATCCTGGAAGTTGCAAAAGGCAGAATTTTGTTACACAGTTTTGAAAGACAATCTTTCCAAAATTTCATGCTGAGTGTATTTTTCTTTCCAACGACAATCCTTTGTGTCAGCTTATCTTTGCAAATATGGTTTCATTTTGTCTTTCCAGAAACACGTAATTTAGACAAGTGAAGAAAATCTCAACTCAGCAAAATGCCAGTTTTACACTTGCGAGAGGCAGAGCCTTTTTTGGCTTCAGATCAAACTGTGAAAATGGAAGAAAGCCTCCAAACTCACTTTAAAAAAGAAACAACTTATGGGATGGACAGAGTAAGCCAGAGACGCATTTCCAGAAGAACAACCTCTCTGATTGTCAGTGACACATTCATTCTTATACTGGAGATGCTTCAGCTGTTGGCTCTAATTCAGTCTATGTCTTTGCGATGGGCGTGGCCAGAGACATGGATAAAATATGTCAACTTCATTCTCATCTTCAATCTGGATGCTTGGGACTTTGTCAAAGTTCAGAGTGGAGCATACAAACAACTGCAAGCAGCTGAAACCTTGAGTAGTAAAATTCCAGTGAGTTACAACTATATACTGCTTGCATGGGGACTCTTTGTTCTGGTTTCAGCCGCAATTTTTCTCACTGTTTTTCTTATCCTTCAGCGACGTCAGCCCCCATATCTGATGGTGCACAAAGCCAAGATGGAAAGGGTCTTTCTAATAATGGCTCAAATCTTAACACTACCTGTAGGAACAGTCATGTTCAGATTGTTTCACTGCGCTGGAAATGGGAAAATGGCTGTTTTTGATGACATCACGTGTCATGAGGGTTTGTACTGGGCCTACTTTATTCCGGCTGTCTTTGGAATCATTGCTGTGTTTGGCGTGATACCAGCCTGGATGGTCTACAGAATCAGAAGTCAGAAATTGGCAGCATCCACTGCACATCACGAGAACTACATGAAACTGAAGGAAGTGGAGTACATGGCTGGGCTAGATGTTGTTTGGGCAGTCCAAGGTTTCAACCTATTTTCTTCTTTCCGCCTACCAGCAGCATTTTACAGGCCAGTGGTTGTGCTTGCGAAACTGATTATCTTGATAATATTTTCTGCGGCTTACACATCAATCTACAACCAATCTGTGGCCCTGGCTGTGATTTTATGCCTGTATGCTCTGTCAGTTCCTCTGGTACGCCCTTTCAGGGTGATGAGTTTCAATGTGGCTTTAGGTCTGTCCCTCGGATGCCTTGCTGGAGATGCAGTCTTTGGAGCTGTCATAGCGTCAGTGACTCCTGCAACAGTCGAGAGCCCTTGGTTGGTTGAGCCTTACAGCTACTGGATACTGATTGGCATAAACATAATCATGGTGCTGACATTGATTAGCTGGATTGTGTACATGATTTCAAGACACTGTTGCTGCCGTACTTGCTATCCTAATGACCCTCTCTGGCCTATACTCACGTCATACGGATATGAGGTGGAAGGGATGGAGACATACAAGTTCATGGCTGCAGTTCTCAGAGGCAGAGCTGTCCTGGGTAAGTTTATGATGAACTTTACACTTGAACTTGACCCTTGAAAAAAGAAAAATCGATTAAGATACATAAAGTGCACCTGAGACATCAAGACTGTGGGGAAATTATATATTCTCAGGGATCACAGTACGTAATGCACTTATTATTGATTTAGAACTATTTTAATGAAAAAAGAATCGACAATGTCACATTCTAATGTTACAAATCTGATCTCGATTGTAAGACGTTATGGATTCAATTGAGAAAAATTAGTACCAAGTTGTAGTCTGCATAATATAGTTGGCTAAAAAAGACTCTGCTAAGAATTTATACAGGTCCACCTTCATTCTTTTAGGTTTAACAAAAAATAGAACCCAGTACATTTTAAAAAAATGTTTATTGAGTTTCAGTGGAGAGCAGAACAGAAAAACTGGTTCAAGTTTCACAAAATGTTTCTGTTTTCGAAACATGACAGTTTGCACGTGATATCACAATGTGGAGACTGCTACATTATCTTAAAACAAGACATTATTATCTTTGGTATCAAAGCTGCTATGGGAAGATATTCTTTTTTCTATGAATTTTAATTGTAGTGCCTGATTCCTCTCTGTATTGATAATTTAATTTATTGTCTTCCCTTTTTGTCTTTTCCATTCAGATTCATGCATTAGGGCACCTACAGTGTTTGCCCCTGTACATCAGCTAGCTCGCCAGATTGAGATCATCAACGCATTCTGTCGCGAGGCAGAGAAAACAGGAGACAGTCTTCACACCACTCTACTGCAGCTTCTAGATGACATGACTGATGTGTTCCGACGACTTGAGCCTGTTTCCTTGTTCGCAGGTACGAATTTCAGCCTCTCACTTTCTATAAATTGTGTCTTGTATTTTATTAAGATCAGTTTCACATTTCTTCCAATTTGGCACTGTTAACTCTCCCAAGTGTTGCTAACAAATAGCCTGTGGTGTCAGGCCAGGGGAAATATATTATTTTTCCAGATTATGTTTGAAAATGCTTTAGAAAAGCAATCCAAGCAAGTAAAGGCCATAAACCTGTACATTTTCAGAGAGTAGAATGTAATTTAAATTGGAAATAAAGCTTACAGTCAAACCTGCCATGACGGCTACCTCTATAAGACAGCCACCTGTACGAACGGCCACTTTCCATTTCCCCCCTTGCGTTTTTTCTATATAATTTAACTGTGTAAAACGGGCACCTGTCCAATGTGGCCACAGCCATCATGTTTTAACACACAATCTTATCACACCAAACAATAACCCCTGTCTTAGACAGCCACCTTACTGACTCCATTACGTTTTGTCATAAATCACATTGACCCCTGACATTGTGGGCGAGCCATCATAATCCAATCACCTGTTGTTGTTGTTAGGTTGTCCTTCCAACCGATCATGTTGCGAAGGCCCCCTCCCGCTGTTGACCAATAGGTAACAAATTTTCAGCTGCTGGTGAGGTAAGCCTCATAACCCATAAGCCTCGCCCAGAACTCATACACAAATCGTAAGTGAGATGAGTGGTCACTGTTTACCCAGTCTGTAACAAAGTAACAATCGACGTCAACATGAACTTGTGACAGAAGTGTCGCTTGTTCTCCGAGTGGTGACGACCCATATGTTTGTTTTACCATAGCACTCGGTCCTCCTTGTCTGACACACTTCGTGTTATTGTCACCCTTGCACAAAAGCAGCAACAAAATAAAAAAAGAAGAAAAAAAAACCCAGCGAAGGAACAACAACGATAACTATAACAACAACAATGCGGCGACCTCAGAGAGGAAGGGTTTGTTTTATTCATCTTGATCAGTCCTGCATAAGACAGCCACCTGTCTTATACGGCCACTTTTCTCCTTGAAAATGGGTAGCCGTCTTACGCAGGTTTGACTGTATTTGTGGAGGAGTTGAAATGTTTCTAAAAAAATGGAATACGAACCCAAACAGAGATTAAATAAATCAGCCATCATGCTAGAGATCAAAACTGTCAACACATTACTTGGAGGTTTACGCACTCTTGTATTTGTGATAGTGTTGACATTAAAAGAGGTTTACTTTTTCTGGAAAAAGCTTGAAGATGTTTACCTTCCATATTTTTTTTTTACTGATTTCTGTAGTGAAATGGGCTTAAGGAAAGCAGAATCGTTTAAAAAACACTCATTCCTTGTAAATAGCTTTTTTGATCAGTGTCTCAATTGCAATTCTTTTTAATTAGTTGAGAAATAGACAGAGACAGACTAACAGAAACAAAGAAAACATTGCAATTGAGATCTGTGCTCAAAGAATCAATTTTAATGTTTTAGTTACAAGTGTTTGAGTTGAGCATTTATTCATTCACAATATCTACTTTGCTATTATTAGATAATTTCCCTCCATTGTCATTTCTACAGAAACTGTGAAGGAAAACATCCGTCAGAACGCTGCTCGTTTTGTTGAGATGATGCCAGCTTTTGCTCAGCGCCTGGCCCAGAGGGACTATGACTTGATTTTGGCTCATCCCGTGAGAAAGAGGCTACTTTTCAAAATGTCCATGATAGGTAGGAAGCTGTGTGTTGGGTTAGCAGGATAGTCAAGATGTTTGTCATCATATATAAAGATACACTGGTCACCTCTTTGTCTTTTTACTTTTATGGCTTCTGAAATCTCATGTGATATGATAAGGAGGGCATTTCTGTCCCATTTTACATTGTTCTTGTAGACTTTAAAGATCAGCCTATGATACCAAGGCAATAACAATATAATAATATTTTTAAAATCACCTGTCTCTGTCACCATAGCTTTGTTCATCTGTTGGTGCCACACTCCTTGCTACAATATTGAATAAGTCTCCATCTTCCCCCACCTCTGCTTTGATGTATTATGACATGACTTTGTCGACCTCAGTCAGATTTTACACTTTAAACATGTATGTTATGATGTAAAAGGATTTTGAACATAAGTTACCAATGAATAATATTTTACGGACGTAGCAGTGTGGAGCATAAACAAGGTTGCAAAAAGTTTAGTTCTGACTCTTCACCTCTGATTTTAATTAAAAGAATGATAATTCTGTTCATGTGTTTAAGCACAAGTTGTGGACATTTTAAACTATGACTACAAGTACTATGATTTCAATGATTCGACAATAGGTTAAGGACAAAGGAGAACACACACGTAGCATTAACAAAGGTCAAAATGAAAAAGATTGTAAACAACTTTTTCTGATTTTAATGCCCAACTATTGCAGGTATGTTTATCAGTGGCTCAAGGAAAAAGCCAGTGACAGACACTCTGACACAACGAGCTCTGCTCAACATATGGGAGGAAGCCCCTGATGTTGTGGAACCAAAGCGTAAGTTGGATTTTTACATTTTCTCTAAGTTGAATCATTTACAGCTTTATTTTAACAAAGCCAGCTAGACTCAGCTCCACTCTAGGATATATACAACTGTATGTTGTAAATCTATTTAATTACACATCTTTTCAATCTGTTTCTATGCTTAAGCTTGTGACGTATGTCCTTTTTCAACATTTTCTTTTGAGCTGTTTTATCAAATTTTCCTTACTGCTTTGGATCACAAAAACATATAAACTCTACATTATATCACATACGTGATTTTTGTTGTTAAGATCATGTTTGTTTCTTGGAAGAGCAACACACATTAAAAATTTCATATAACTGAAAAGCCTTTATTGGTGATCATAGTCCTCCATTCATTCCTTTGCTTAGAAGCTTGCAAAAAAGCTACATTATATTGAATTTTCCTGTCACCCATCCTTTACTTTATAGAATTTTGAATTGAAATTGTGGGCATCTATTTGTCTGTTGTAAAGTTTTGTTTCTCTTAAAACTATGCTAATTATTGGTGCTAAAGATTGTAAATAAAGGACGTATTATTACTGCTTTTCTCTACATGAGCGATGCTGTAAAAGCAAAACTTTACTAGGTATTACAGTAGTCTCCGCCTAAGATCCCACCGCTTACGATCCCGGTTCACTTAAGATCCCGCTGTTTTAAGAAAACAGAATTTTTACTATACAAAAGTCACCCCTAAGATCCCGCTCTGATTCACTCTGAAGGTCTACATTCGGCTAAGATCCCGCATTTCAGATCATAATTTGCGGAACAAAAACCCGGGCGGGCACAGCCGATCAAACAAGAGTGAAAAGTTGAGATCAATAAACTGTCCGTCGCGTCAAAGATCAGCCACTATCGTGAATGTGATCACATACACGTTGTAAAACTGGATGAAGCGATACAATGTTTGCCCCCGACGGGATCACACCAGGGTGTGAACTGACCGACGTGTTTGTTTTCCCCACGCATCGCACTCACATCTGAGCTCTCCCCCTAAACTTACATCACTCGCTGGGTGGATAGGGCCTACACGTTCGTTCCAGGCGGGATCACATCGAACCGTGAACTCTTCCCTGACCATTGCAGTAGGCGTTGATTGCAGCAGTTGTCTCTATGCCCGAATTTTCTAGACAGACTGAATTTTAATTGGTGTGTTCACGACATAATGGTGTGTAACGACAAAGGCGTTTGGGGAGGGGGGCGGGGACTTGGTCAGAGATGGAAAGATACAAATTTTCGACAGGTAAAGGGGAGGGGCAACTGATTAAGCGTAGATCTTGAGACTCATGATAGGATAATAAGTGAAAATGGCACGCCTCATGGCACTATGCACTGTGATAGGTCATCAAGGTTAACCTCTCTTTGCTCACCATATGTCATAAACCCACCTACGGGTCACGTCAGTTCAATTTAGGGTGGAGGGAGACCATTTTACGGATTGTAAGCCTTAACATAGGTCCCCATAGATTCTTCCCTGGGATCGTCGGTTAAGATCCCGGTTCGCCTAAGATCCCGCCTTTCCTTTCTCCCGAGCACTGGGATCTTAGGCGAAGACTACCGTATTGCCTTTTATACAATAAAACCATCTCCTGATGAAGACGGCTTATACTCAGATACAGCTTTTCAGAAGGGTAGGGGTTTTTTGTTTGGTGTTTTTTTTTCCGGGGGGGGGGGGGGGGGGGTTAGCTGTAATTTTAAAAAATTTATCTTTTTTTATTTTTATTATGTAGGACTCAACATTACTTTCGTTTCTTATTCTGACTTTTGCTCTACCTTTGACAGATGAGGTGGAGTATGGGGAAGAGCTGTACCCCGAGCCTCTGACTGGTCCTGATGCAGAGACGCTGTACCTGTCCGGGACCGTGGACAGACCGCTGGAGCTGATGGAGCTGGATGATGTGAGTGACCAACTCATTAACCCTTTGAGTAACCAACTCGTTAACCTATTGAGTG
The DNA here is from genome assembly GCF_000002075.1 of Aplysia californica. Lineage (NCBI taxonomy): Eukaryota > Metazoa > Mollusca > Gastropoda > Aplysiida > Aplysiidae > Aplysia > Aplysia californica. The sequence continues at coordinate 310,299 of NW_004797845.1, forward strand.
ACTAACTCGTTAACCCTTTGAGTGACCAACTTGTTAACCCTTTGAGTAACCAACTCGTTAACCTATTGAGTGACTAACTCATTAACCCTTTGAGTGACCAACTCGTTAACCCCTTGAGTAACCAGTTCGTTAACCCTTTGAGTGACCAACTCGTTAACCCTTTGAGTGACCAATTCATTAACCCTTTGAGTGACCAGTTCGCTAACCCTTTGAGTGACCAACTCGTTAACCCTTTGAGTAACCAATTTGTTAACCCTTTGAGTGAACAGTTCATTAACCTTTTGAGTGACCAATTCGTTAACCCTTTGAGTGACCAACTCGTTAACCCTTTGAGTGACCTGCTCATTAACTATTTGAGCCCTGAGAAATACCTGTGTCATAATTAACAATTTTGAATTTAGTACAGCTAAAGTAAAGAAAAAATCAACATAGATCTAACAGACAAAGGGAAAGAAAAAAATAGACGCCCTTCAATCACCTGCAGCAGCTTTGAAAGGAGTACTGTTTAATGATAGATGATGTTTATTCTTTGCCCCAGTTTATAAGTCATTTTAGATAAATAATGTTTGATCTTCGTTTTTGTTGTTTTTGTAAGAGTTTTACGGCGCTCGCAACTGCATAAGGTCATATTAGCGCCAGAAGATTAGAGGTGTTACAAGAGAGTAACAAACATAAAAAGAAGAAGGGGAGATAAGGACGGTAGATGTCTCATAGGAAAGAAGAAGCAAACCACACCAGAGCACCCGCCAACCACCCACGTTTCATCTTCTCAGGTCTTAGCGTGCAGGTCTAAAAGTTTGATGACCAACATAATCTAAAAGCCCATTCATAAAGGTTATTGCAAACTAAGGTTCCTATTCATTTTCTGTTATGTTAGCTGTCACAAAAATAATAGGGGATTTAAAGCCTACTCTTTAAAAGTAAAGAAAGGTTAATCTCTTGTTATCATCACCACACTTGAACTCACACCTATGATATATGGTCCATCAGATGGATGTAGCTTTCTAGATTCACATCAAGATGTGTAGATGGTCTTGGGGGGAAATTTATTCTTACATTGAAGGCAAGATGGTGTTGCTGTCTCAAAAATTAGAAAATTGAAGGCCAGGCTATTGTGAATTATATATTTTTCTGATCCTGTGTGTGCACCCAAAGGGGGGTGTTTAATTTATAGCCCAAATAAACAAACTTTTTCATCACTGCATCGGGATTTATTTTTTTTTAAATGTTTGTTTGGTTGCTGGCCTGCAGAGGTCCCATGCAAAGCTACATTCACATTTGCAAATCAATAAATGATCTAGAATTTTTTTTAATGTTGACAGATGAAGGTGAACAAGTACTGCACATTCTTTATATATCCTTTCCACAGAGTGAGGAAGAGGAGAGTCTGGCTGTGTTTTTGGGTCGTGTTCCTCCTGTGCTCATGATGAAAGACGAACAATCAAGGTGAGCGCTTATACATTGTGTCGAAAGGAAAGGGGATTAGACAGGTGAAAGTGGGGGCTCTGGTGGTGTAGAGGTTTGGTATTTGCCTCTCTTTCAAAAGGTCCCTGGATTGAAACCTGACATCGACGAAAATATTTTGTACTCTAAAATTTTCTCCTCTCACTTCCTTTCCTGTTCTCTAGTTCTTTTCTGTCATCTGCTTTCATCTCCTCTTTTTCCCCCCACCCACAGCCTTCTCTGATCTCCTCTGTCCCTCACTACTGTCTTTCAGCCACAACCCTGATCTTTGGGTAGGTAAGATCAAGCACCTAGCCTTCTCAGATAAGGGCGAAAAATCTCAGAGATCCCATGTGCAAGTTCCACACATTAAAGATACCTTTGTGATCCTAAAACCAATAGGAGTAGGCTTCAGCCACCACCCAAGCAAAAATTCAAAATCAGTTCGTACTTTGTTCCAGTCAGTAAAAAAAATCAACATACAGAGTACCTTCGAAATCGGAATGTGGCTTCTAGAAGACAAAAGGCCCTAAAACGTTGGAAAAATGGTCACATACGTAAAAATCAGTTGCACTGCAAGTTGAAGTACTAGCAGGCGACTGCTATAAAACATTGATTAAAGAACAAAAAATGCAAGTTTTTCAGTGTTCGAGGACCCCCAAGCTGTTTCTTGCTAATTTTACCTCCGAAACCAGGAGACCTCCACCTCCTTTAACCACAAGATAGATTGGGTTTTTTTTTCACAGAAAGCAAGGAAAATGAACAAGTTTTAAGGTGATTCTAATAACTCCACACACCCTAGAATTGATGAGCACCCAATTCTATCACTTCGTGACATATATATCACTAGCCGCGTGATTCAACCACCTAAGTGACAAAATTTTCGAAAATCATTTTTTATCGCTTTGTGTGGTACAACCTTAGATACACCTTATGTAGGCACGGTTCGTTCATAGAGCACGGTTGTGCAGTGCCGCTCAAAAGTTTTTAATGTTCTATTACGAAAAGCATCCACAAACATAAAAATAAAAAAAGTCAGAAACAATTATACTAGTGAAATATTATTTCAAAACAAGGTCGTCGTTGGCGCCTTAACTGTCATTTCTGTGTCAAAAACGCTGTAAAACATCTACTATGCCATGCCAAAGTCCACGCGCTTTAACTAAACATAATAGGATGTTCAACAGCGGTAACCTGACCTATAAATCGCTCATTGGGATAACCCAAACGATGACGACGCTCGTAGAGAGTTTGGGGGTACATTATCAATAAGACAGCACATCTCAAAAGTGCACCCACGAAACATAGCCCACAGTAGGCAGTCTAAAAATAAACGCGATAGACTGCACACTATTCTATACCAAAATTATGTGATCCCAGGAGCAATTTAGCGGAGTGCTCAAGTAAATTGTGATTGGTTCATTGTCTTGCCACTATTTTAAGTAACTCTGTGACCATGAACCTGAGGGAGATGAACGTGACATACTTAAGTCACGGTTTCGTAGTGGAGTAGTGAAATTTAAAACTTGAGTGTTCAGTTCCAGTGCAGGATGAAGAAACTGATGTTCAGCTAACAAACAGATTTAGTTCTAGAAACCAAAGCGACAATCCATTTACTATGCCTTTGACTATCTTCAGCTTGCTATAGCTTAATTGTGCACGCCCACTTTTTAGCCCCACGAGCCGCCCCTGATCTTATGTTAAAATCCCGAGTTTAAAAGATTATTGCAAAGTGTTTAAATCCTTCAGTAAATCAATCGCCCATGTCCACCAGTTAGAAAATAGTACGTGATTCAACCGCAAAAGGGCCAGCTTCGCACGCCGTGAATGGGCAGTTGAATCTCGCAGATTTGGAGGCTTGTAAGGTGTTCACCTGTCGCGTAGGCGGACCAACCCACTCGACTGTGGCCTTTGTCAGGATGGTAACAACAAATAAAGTGTCACCGTTTTTGACATCGACTCATATTGGCACCTTCCTGTGACATGAAATTTTCATCTAGAGAACTTGCTTAATCAATTCGCACCTAGGTTGGGTTGCGTTTTTGAGAGAAAAATTTTTATGCTGACTTGACCAAGTTAGTGAATAGTTGCAAAAACTACTGACCAATGAGTTTCAAACTGTCTGTGATTGACAGCTAGTTAAGGATCATTGAGTTTTGAGTAGAGTACACCTATTGGTCAATATCACTTTGGTATTTGGGGTGTAGCTATCTAAATTGAGACGTTACACGAATCTTGGTTCACTTAAAGTGTGTGCTTTTTGCTGTGTGTGTGCCATGTATCATTCTTGAATCATGGATAAGTTAAGTAAAGCGATCCTGTTACTTCTCATTCAGAACCCCAGTACACTTCCAACGTGGTACGTTATTCTTCCCAATATCCAACAACTCCTCCCACAGAAGTTGCAACTGGCAAAACAGGTACAGCTACTGCTGTTGCTATTCCTGAACTCCAAGAATCAGTAGGGGCTGCTTTTGTTGGAAATGTCATAGGGGATAAAGAAACAGTCCACAATACCCCAAAGCGCAAAAGATTAGACCCACAAGAGAGGAAACAAAATAGAAGGAAAGAACTCCGCAACAAGGGTCATCCTTCTGTCTCCCAAAGGGGAAAAGAGATCCCAGCTCATGAAATGAAAGAGCCATGCTCATGCAACTCTTTTTCAACAAAATTATGTCAGGAATTCACACACGAGGATAGAGAAGCAATGTTTGAATACGTATGGGGCCTAACACATGCAGCTAAAAGGGGTTCAGCAAAGGACTTATTTGTCAAATTTCTTTGAAACGCAGGAGAGAGTCATCAGATTCCCTAAGTAGGCGTCTGACTCAGTTTCATTTGAAACGAATCTTCAGTGACATTCTCCCTGTTTGCAAAACAATGTTTTTGAATACAACCGCCCTCACACAGTGGTTTATTCGTAGCTGTTGCAAAGAGGACTCACATGACTCGGTCATGGGAGCTCCACGGTTGTCATTTACCAGAGAGCAGCAGACAACAAACAATTTTTTGTGAAGGATTTTCTTGATTAACTTAACAAAATGCCTTCGCATTACGGCAGACAGAATACAGGCAAACTCTATCTTGAATCACACTTTCAAAGCCTTGCAGACCTTTATAAGGAGTATCAAAGAAAATGTGTAGAGCAAAATCGGAATGCACTGTCCCAGACAACCTTCCTGGAGATGTTTCAAAAGAGCAACCTGTCGTTTCATGTACCCCGAAAGGATCAATGCAATGTATGTGTTTCTCATAGGGAAGGAAACTTTTGTCAAGAAGAATGGGAAAGCACGTTGAAGCAAAAAAAGAGCAAGGCAGTAGAAAGAATCCAACAAAGAGCTTGCAGAAAATCCAGTGAATTGGACAAGGTTATGTGTAGTGTGCATGGACTTGGAAGCTGTCCTGTTAGCGACGGCCTTGAAAGCATCGGGGTTATATTACAGGACTTAATTAAATGTCCTTAACTTCACAATTTTGTATTTGGTCACCATAGATGTACAGGGTTTCGTTTGGCACAAAGGAGAAGGAGCGTTAACTGCAAATGAATTCTCTTCTTGTGTCATAAACTTCTTGGAAGAGCACAATGACAAATATGACAAATTCATTACATGCAGTCATGGTTGTACGTATCAGAGCGGCAATGCTACCTTGTTGAATGCTATCAGCGGCTTTTGTTCAAGAAAAAACAAAGTAGTTGAGCATAAATACACACACAAATGGGAGTAGACAGCACACACAGTTTAATCGTAAGGTCCCTGAAAAACACTCTGATCTATGTGCACGGGGACTTTCTGTATGTTTCTAGGAAAGCAAGACAAAATCCATCCCCCTTCGATGTTCGACTTCTGGATCATTCTTTTTTTTCTGGAATTTTCCAAAACCTGAGTGTACAAAAGTGTCAAACCTGGCCGCAGCAAAGGTGACCCCATTGTTTCAAACGTTCATTGTCTTCGATACACATCGGACATAAGCATCCAGAATAAATTAAAGTATGAGGATGAATGGGCTTTTTTACCAACTCCAAGAGGACAAAACAGTTCTGCTCCAGAAGCACCAGCTCCTCTGTATTTGGATAGCCTCAATATTCAACAATCAAAATACAAACATCTACAGAAGCTCAAAAGCGTGATTCCCAAAGATCATCATTCTTTCTATGATAAGCTCAGACACTAGGGGTCAACGAACCAACTAATTTATAATATGTGAGGCATCGTGGTGAAATGAGGGGCTCGTCAAAATAATGAAATCGAAGAAACTGGTATTTTTCTCTCCTTTTGGCAATTTTTTGCGAAATTGTGTTTTTTTTATTCAACACCTTTAAGATCCATTTAAAAACACATTTCTGTGCGAATTTCACTGAAAAATGGCGATTTACAGCACAAAAATGTAAATTTGCAGTTTCTTAGGACTCTCAAGCTTTGGAAGTTGCCAAACTTTGGCGGTCATTTTCTCGCTAATTTTATCTCTGAAACCAGGCGACCCCCACCTCCTTCAATCGCAAATATCTCGACTTCTGTTCATGATAGATGAGTTTATTTCTCACCGAAAGCAAGACAAATGAAAAAGCTTTAAGATGATACCAATAACTCGACATGTCTAAAAATTGACGAGCGCCTGATTCCTCCGCGTCGTGACACATATCAATAACAGGAATATTTCAGTTTTAATAGTTAAGTTTACTTCAATATTTCCTTCTACGATAAGATTTTGATAAGGTTTTAAAAGGCTCGAGAGGATGGGGTGGGAAGAGGAGGAGGTTATTTTTAATTTTAGAGAAAAAAAACAAGACCAGAATTTACAATGCCTTTGTTTGGTTTTAAATATTCATTTCTTTACTTATATAAGGACAATAAAAATTTGGAAGAAGATAAATTAATTTCATGTTACTTGTATCTATTTACTTTGTCTTTCGAGCCAACTATGACTATTTTTCTAATCTAAAATACTACTTGCTTGGTTGTTTTTTTTATTTGGTGTGCGTAACATATAATGAAGTGAAATTAAAGAGTAAAAGGCTTCATGGTCACTCCTAAAACTGTTATTATTTGCTTCTGTTCATAACTCAAATGCCCAGGCAACCACTGGCGCTTGTCGAATGGCTTTGACTAACGTGATTCAAATGCCCAGACGCCATACTGTTACTTAGCCGGTTGAATGACACAGGTTTAGGAAGGCCTCAAACGCCTAAGTGCAGTAACTTATGTAACATAGCGATTAGAAATAAAAACTGGTTACATACTATCGTCCTACATCATATTACATTATATATATATAATGCTAGAATCTCTTAACCTGCAACTGCAATGTTGTTGTGCAAGCTATGCTTATAAAGTGATAATTATTGATTATTTACATATTGTTGCAATTTCAGATTCACAGATGCGTACATAAAGAAATAAAACAGTTTTTATTTTCTCTTGTAAAATTTGTCTCATGGCACCTAGGCGATTGAATCACGCACTAGCTATAAATGTATATATGAGTGATTGTATGAGAGTGAGTGTGTGTGTTGGGTGGTGGCGGTAGGTAGGGGGGTGTTGTTAGAAGGGACATTTTTTCATGCATATATTATGTATTTGGATATATGTACTGTGTAGGATTGTGTTTTTATTGTGAGGGATTACATGGTATTTTTTTTGCAAGGGAAAGGGGAGGGGGGAATTTCGGTACTCCCTCACTGCAGTTAAGTTCCCCCCTCCCCCCCTCTCCCCAACCCCCATTTTATTCTATAATATGATTACTTGGCTCTTCCTGAGCAGATCGGGATCTCTGGCATCACTGCGAGCGGCATCAGCCTTAGAAGAGACTGGCCCAGGACTTCAAGAGCCAGTAGCTGGCACACATCAACAACAAGATACCCCAGAGGTCAGTGGACATCTTGATGGAAAAGCCGAACTGAATACTGAACTGGACCAAGGTTTCACCAATCCAGGTTTCATTCCAGATTCTGAAATTGGGTTTGAGCAAGGTTCTTCTGGCTCTGTCAAGTCAAACGAGGAGGGACGTGGAGACCAGGCACTCATTAGTGAGACTTTTGGGGATGGAAGAGTTGGTGCCGAGACTGCTGGCCCATCAGATAAGCATGGCCTTGGGCTGCAAGAACTTGAGCAAGAAGGAAATATTGGGAACAGCGAGGGAGTTGAAGAAGTTATGACTGCAGAAGAAGAGATGGCGGCAGATAATGAAATGGGAGGTGACCAAAGTGGAGAGAGTGGGAGGTTAGAGGGGAATGAGATGGGTCAAGGGTCACTCACTGAACAGGCCGAACCAAGTTTAGCCAGCAGTGGTGATCAGCAGGGTTCAGGTGAAGGTCTTATACACTTAAAAGATCACACAGCTGGGGAGTCATCAACTGATCGTTAGAAGGAAAGGAAAAGATCTCATACATTTGCATTTTTCTAAGTTGTTTTTTGAGGGGGTTTTGTTATATGTCTTGCTTCGTTAAAAATGTTTGTAAGCCTTTTTAATTTTTAGTACAAGCAGGCTTGATCCTTTAGTTAAATTGTCAACTTTTTTTTTCTCTTGGAAATAAAAAAACAATATAACAGAAAGAAGACCCCAAAATTTATGGCGATGAAGAGATTTGCAAATCAATGGAGAAACTAGAGGATGAGAAGGGTGTAAGATGCTTACTGAGCATGGTGTGGCAATGGCAGTGTGAATATTGGACACAATATAGATTCTGTACCATTTGGATATAGCAACCATCATTTGCCAAGCCTTTAAACATCTTTTGATATGAAAAAGCAAATTTGACCCTTGATTTTTTTGTGAGGCAGGTAAACTGCTAATTGAATGTTATCATTTACCTTTTTGGATCAAATTACACGCTTTATCTAAATATACTTTTCTGCTCTCCTAGAATCTCTTAACCTGCAACTGCAATGTTGTTGTGCAAGCTATGCTTATAAAGTGATAATTATTGATTATTTACATATTGTTGCAATACTTATCTTAACATGCTATGTCTGTGATATTTCCATTCCTGTATTTCGTAATGCTTTGTATTCTCAAAGTGATATTTTACTTAATGAGTTGGAGACTTCTTTTCTCCGAGATACATTAATAAAAGAATGTAGGACTATGCTTGTATCAAGACTATGTTTAGACAAAGAAGACTTTTACTGTAGAAAGTAGTTGCCTGGGGCAGAATTTTAAAGACATCATTGCACACTGTCTCAATGATGGTAACTTTATAATTTGAAATGTTGATACTCCAATCAAATAATAGAAATCCTAGGCGATTTTGCAAGTTTTTCTATTCATAACGGTCAAAGACAAAGGTTTAACGGTGCTGGTTTATCGGGGGGGGG
>NW_004797845.1:319154-333402 GCF_000002075.1 Aplysia californica
GGGCTATTGTCCCATAGATTAAAAAAGTGTTGTGATTTGGACATGATTCATGATAAGGTATTTAATTTTAAGTATTAGACCATTTATCATTTTTTTGTATTGAGGAGCTCACGTCTTCTGTCACTTTATACATCTTTCAAATAAATTTAACCAGTCATGTCTTAAAATAAACGTACAACTTCACTAAAACCGGCAAATGGTTATATCAAAGCTCTATATATATTTATATTATGTGTCTGTACAAGTGTCCCCATGTATTGCCAAATGAGTATTTCAGAGTTCTTAGATGTGTTTTCAAGATTTATTGTAATCTGCATTTATTGTAAATAAATGAGCTCAGAATTGATCGTTTTCTGCATACAGACAGATTCAGTACATCATAATTCACACTTTACACCATTATAAACATACATACACTCTTGCTGAAGATCATTCAATTGATTTAGCTTTTTGAGGCCAAGGGATGTTTCTGCATTTAGTTTTAAGTATGCACTTGCTTGCGGGTGTAAATTCTGATACAATGAGCTCAAAGTCAAAATGATATGCATTCAATGATTTTTTAAAAACTACTTTTTCTAACATAGTGAAAGTACTAACCTCTATATTACAGGTTTTTACATAGCAGTAATAAATTGAGGCATTTTTAACATGCTTTGAAGTGGGTTTTTTTAAATTGAACTGATTATCCAAGATTATGTCAGCATAAACAGAAGAGGAATCTCAGAAGTGATCATAGTTTGTTACCTATTGTTGGCTTTTGTCTCAATCATTAGGCCCTCTTAAAGAGAAAAAACTAATTTGCTCTTTAGAAATATATGCAGTTGCCGTCTCTAGCTCTTGCTGTGAGGTTACCTTTGACACATTTCTCAGGACTGGAAGCAGATATATGAGGGAGGATGGTGCAAGTTGTTGGGAGATTCTTCTACTGATAGGTCCAGCTTCTTTTCTTTTTCAGTTGTCATTTCTGTCTGCTGTCACATCTTTTTTCTGACCCTTCTCAGGGGTTAATAGTCAAGAAATGCTTCTCTTTAGACTTATGGTCAGAAACCAAAATGTAAAGAGAATGAAAATTGAATAAAATCTCTGAGAGAATGTTCCTCATCTACCTTTGGTTCTGCTGAACGGGGAATACTTTAAGACTAAGATATCACCAAACAGAAATATAATGGGATGAATTCTCTATTATATTTTACATTTGTGTCATCAATGCATCACATACAGATGGTACATTACTATAAAATGTACCAGATAACTTGTCCAACTGCTTTTAAATGAATCTGAGAAAAAAACGTTTTGGTATTACTATGTTGTTGCATATTTGCATCCCCTCATGAGTATTTTATAACCGTGGACCATGGAGCTGCATATAGAGTGAAACCTGCTCCACTGATCTATTGGCTTACATATTCAGGGTGAAATATTGGTCATGCTAAACCCTGTAAAATGACACTGTTTACCAATTCATATTTACAGCATCATTACAAATGCTTTAATTAATTGTTTATTGAAGTTTCAAGAAAATTAACAAAAAAGCACCTTATTCAGAATCAAGACCTGGGCACTTGTTATTTTTCAATTAAAAACTAATAAAGAAGTAATGGAACAGAATGATACTGTAATGAAAATGCCCTTTGATGCCTTTATTCAAATGATGGTTTTATGCAAACCTCTAGAAATTGATTTGGGTAAACGTAGATTGACACTGGCCATATCTCCACCTGCCCTGTCCCATCAGGAAGACTTCTTTTTTTTTATTATTACTCGCCTTTGAAAATTTCCCTTCAGCATTTTCTCCTTCTTTCTTTAACTTCACATTCTTAAACTCTCAAACAAATAAAGACAGCACCTTCCTCTTCATTTCAAGATTTTCTCCTTGTTTTTTTGGTTTTTTTGGTAGTTTTAAGTAGAAACAGAATGATAAGCAGTAGAAGTGCGTTCTTTTAGCTTTGTTGCCTTATTGCTGTGATTTATTACAACAAAAAAAGTAGGAAGTGCGTTCTTGTAGCTTTGTTGCTTTATTGCTGTTTTTTATTACAACAAAAAAAGTAGGAAGTGCGTTCTTGTAGCTTTGTTGCTTTATTGCTGTGATTTATTACAACAAAAAAAGTTGGAAGTGCGTTCTTGTAGCTTTGTTGCTTTATTGCTGTGATTTATTACAGCAACAAAAAAGCTTGAAATGTGTCATTAGTAGCTGTTGTTGAAAATTCTCTTTCAAAGCATGATATCATATTATCATGTATGCTTTTTGATCAACCATGGACGTATCAGAGCTGGTTCTCTGTGATTTGTAGATTTTGCTATGTATTGCCAATTTTCCTAATAAACATTAACCGTGAGGAAAAATTCTTGTTGTCCTGGGCTTATTTATTTATGTATCAATTGAATCTATTAATCCTTTTCACCTGTTACCTCTCCATGAACCCCCCCCCCCTCACCCCCTCCCCCCACCCCCAAACTAGTGTCTGTGTTGTAACGCTTTGGCTATTTGAATTTGCTATTTAAAAATTAAGGTGCAAGTTCAGTTCCCAAAATCCAAAAGGAGCAGTTATTTTGTCAAGTCGCGATACCTCCATCTGTCTGTGCTAGCTCAGGATGCTGTATTCCATTCCATTCGGGTTGGTCCTGACTGGCAGGGTTCAAGCAGCCGCCTCCTAATTTATCTAAATTGTGTTGGTGGAGTTGTAATTTTTTTAATTCATAATGAGAGGGAAAAACAATAATTTTGCTCCGTTCACCCTCCATTCCTCATAGCAGTTTGTGAAATACAAGAAATCCTCTTTCTCAAAGATGTAAATTTGATCAACCTGTCAAATAAATAGTTTCTGTTGAATGGTATTTGAATGATCGGTAGCTTCAGAACCGTATTGTTTGAATACTATTTTTTCTAATGCTTTTTTCCATCACAAATGCATCTATAAACATTCTCATGTACACCCACAAACACCTTTATCCGACCTACTCCCCCCCATCCCCTTTCCATACACACACACACACACACACACACACACACACACACACTACCACCCCCACTACTAAAACTCTCTCCCATACATACACGTGCAAAGCCTGTGCCACCCACACACACACACACTCCCGACCAACGAAAAATATGTGTAATATGACGCCTATCAGGAAAGCCTCTGGCTTTACGTGGGGAAAACTGATAAGCCTGTGCATCAAATGTCACATACATAAAGATTATCTTGTGGTATTCAAGTTAAAGGTAACTGACCCAGAGATTCGCGATTTCAAATACATTTTTCTATAATACTCTACACAGCTCTCTCCATCATCTGAAGAGATACATCTGCCCTAGAAAAACACATGGTAATGGTATGGTTTTTAAGGGTGGTTTTTTCAAAACCGTAAGGTTATTTTAAAAAACAGAATCTCCAAATTCAACGTCCATCACCTTTATTAAGTTCAAGCCAAGTTGCAAGGGAGCTGTGAAAACTCTCTGAAAAAACCAGGGGGTTTAAACCAGGATCATCTGCTTCTGTTTTAGTAAGCGTTTTACAGCACTTGTAAAACAATTAAGTCACATAAGTGCTGAAGATTAGAGGTGTTACGAGAGAGTAGCAAAAAAAAAAAAAGGAGAGATAAGGATGATAGATGTTTGATGGGAAAGAAGGATCAAACCACACCACAGCACCCACCAACCATTCTCTGATCAATTGCAACAGAACCCAACATGATACCAACTGTGCTCACGGCATGCTTTTCGTTGAAGATTTTAAAAAAAGAAAAGTATCAAAAAGCTCATCAGATCCATTACATATCAGAAGCAGACACAGAATCAAGTAGAGTACTGTTTTCAGTAAATTACATTATTCCTGAACATAGTCACTTTATAATCGCCGCTATTGAAAGATCAGTAAAAGTAAACTTGAGCGCTCCATTTAGAACTAACTGGACCTCATATATGCATAAGTAGGAGTCTCCACTCTCCATGAGGTCACTTTTGGGTCGGCATGGTGTCCCACGCAAAAGATGCTCCGTGCATATTATAACGATTGGGGGGTGAGTGGGGGGGGGGATATTTACTTTAACTAAAAGATCTCCTCAGAAGACGATGCTCTATCTCACAGTGTTTACGTAAAGAAAAGTGCAGCACATCGACACTGTAGAAACCGTCTTTGGGAGAAAAAAGTCAGACAGACAGGCAGAATAAACAGAGGGAAAGAAATTAAGAAGGCCCTGCCTGAGACGCCTTCCACCAGTGTGCAGATCAATTTTATCCAGGCAAATACTAGAAGTTCATGTACTACTGATCAAATAACACAACAACGTTTAAAAGGAAAAAAAAAGTATGAGAAAAAGAGTAACCACCACAAAAAGATCGAGTAGTACAACATAAACATTCTTAAAGAAACAGTAAATTTGAAGACAAAAACATCAACCAATGATCAAGCTCTGTGTGGTTATTAATGTTACTTTATTTTTTTTTTGTTGTCATCTACATACAAGTGGAGTGTATACGGCCGGCCCGGCCTAGCCAGGGGCCTGCTACATCAAACAGTAATGAACATGCTACACACTATACAACCGTCGCGGAGGAAGTAACACAGGTCCCCACACAAACAATCGGGTCAAGTCCCAACACAAACAACCGGGTCACAGTGGACACGAGTCTAAGACGTCAGACAGCAAGGAGTGGTTGGGAACTGGTGAAAACACACGACAGGTAAACGCACATGCACTCACAGGACACTTGCGTGCCCACACACACACACATACACATACTCAATCACTAGTAAATATGTGATTTGAGACAGATGGGTAGGGGGAAACAATAATATGTATGTTGTTTAACGTACACTCCAGCTGGCAGTCTATGTCAGGTAAGACTGACCTTTATAGAAAGAGAAAGTGGGAGGAAAACAACAGAAACAAACAAACCCTACACCTCTTTCTACTACCTGGCTTATTCTCAGATCTGAGGGGAGGAGAGAAAAAAAAAAAGACAACAAATCACAAAGACATACGTACAAGATACTAGTCGACATATTGAGATCCTACAGATTTGAACTACTCACAAGGAAGAAAGTACTAAGAAATATTGTCAAGACTGGCATGATAGAGAAAAGTTCAGTACACACAATCACAGAATACACATCATCAGTAGCAAAATACGATGCCATAAAGAAATCGGCCACTAAGTGACATTTTTATCCACATTTCACCACGGCCCAGACTAATGAGCAAAGTTATTTTTTTCCCAGGGAACTAAAAGTCATTTCCATGTACATTAGTCAACATAAACAGGTTTCTGTTATTTTATTTTTTTTCAGAATCATATAAAAGTTGCAGTGAACTTTGACAAAGACAGTGGAGCACTGTCCATAGCCATACTCTTCCAAATACTACAGTAAAATTTATTTTCATGAGAAAATTTCTTTGCACACTGAAAAAAAAGAATACAAAAAGAATCACAACTGTCAAATCAGTGATTCTTCAAGTGTGTGTACAACAATTAATAAATATTTAATGTATGATCAAGAGTGAGGGTAGAATTTTTTTCCGGCAGAAATAGTATTTGAAATAGAAAAGGGCGGATATTAAAAGAAATTTTTTTTTTAATTGGGACATATCCCCCCCCCCCCCCCCCCCCCACCCAATTATTACAAACATAAAAACTCAGCTATTGTTATTGAGGTGAATTAACTTCAAGTAAAGCCTTATCCCTTGCAATGACAAGCCACATGATATATTACATTTCCATCCATCCTTTTATCATCATCAAGGGCTACAGAAAATGTTATGTATTGAAAAAACAGGACTGTAAAACGATAAGAAAGAAAAACTGCCGAATATCTGCAACAAAGAAAAAAAGATATTCCCTGCAAGACTGAGGAAGAAAGGGAGGAAAGAAATAAAATCTCAGGATGTTTCACACACACACGCACTCACACACACACACACACACATACACACACACACACACACACACACACACACACACACACACACACACACACACACACACACACACACACACAAGATGACTTGAACAGACAAAACTCAGTCAAGGTGGGGTCAAGACATGCCTAGAGGAACACTAAAGCCTAAAAACATTCACATAAGACCAGCAGAACATGGAATTAATAAATGGACAACTGTAGCACAGATCATAAACAAGGATGACAATATTAAATTAGAAAAAGTAATTGACAGTTGAAAAAAAAAAAACAGTTGAAGATTATCTTTCACAAAGTCATCAAATGAGAAGAATGCTAGCATAGGGGGAGGGCTAAGGAAATATCTTTAAAAAAACCCAAAAAAAACCAACAACTGGCAACACATTTTATGGAAAAAGAAGCCACAAATATAATGGCACTAAGTTCATTCACATGGGGCACTTAGAGACAATACTTAAAAGAAGTTATCCAGTTTAATTTTTTGTTTAAATTGCATGATTTTAACAAAGTAGAAATGAGGGTGCCAATGCCCTTAACTTTAAGACTAGAGCCTTTAACATGCTATTTCAAAAATCATTTTTCCCCCCATGCCCACATATTCATTTTTAGAGGAAAAAAAAACAGAGGGGGTGGGGGGAGAGAGGATATGGATGAAAGATGAAAACCTTCATAAACCACAAGAATATAAGTCTAAGAAATGATGAACAAACAAATGGCAAGTCACAAAACATACAAAACTCTGATTGAATTGCACATTAAGTCAGTATTAACCTCACTCCCGGCACAATTGCACAAACTCTAGACATTTACATCACATGAGCAAAATGAATCAGTGACACACAAATAGAAACGGGTCTTTTTGCCCAATGAAAACCGTATACATATTTTTAAATCTGTAATCCATCACCCCAGCATAATATACATCTGCCTATTTCAAGCTCTCTTGCCATTTACACTCCCCTTCAACCCAAATGTTAAACTGCTGAGCTATGGAGGACTAGATCAATATTGTGCATCTGAGTTTTGATGTGCAAACAAAAGGAAACGAGGTTTCTTTACTTACAAGAACTAAGCTAATGAACAAAACAAAAAAACTCATCTGCAAAAGAGATTGACACCTGAATAAGTCCATACAGACTAACCTGAATAACTGTAATGTATCCTCACGCCCATTATAAGACTGAGCTTAATACAGACAAATGAATTTCGAAATGGCAGAACTAGAGTTTGGAGAATGACTTCAAAGCCAATGTCTCGCTCTCTTTAACAAACATAACCCGTTGCAAGGTATATTATACAATAGAGTACACACACAACATCAATCTAGTTGCCACAACAGAGTTGTAACATCACATCCCAGAAAAGCATTTCACAATATTGGCATCATTGTATTACACATGAAATTATGGGAAAAGAGTTTTAGTAAGAGAAAAGACAAGCTCAAACAAACATTCCAAGTGAAAAGGAATGATTGGAAAAATGTTTACCTTCACTGGGTGATGTAGCCAATCAAGCAAAAACAGATACTCTCAATCACTCCAGGTTTGTGCAGAAATACATAAATTGGTGAGGAATGCACGTAAAACCGATGAAATTCTCGCATATAAAACACCTGGCAGGTTGTGAAACCACTTGAAAAAATAGTCACAAACAACAAGTAAATGATAAAAAGACAACAACAACCAAAAATGTGAACATTCTGTGCCCCAATAAGTTACAACCATAGACAATGTTATCTATTCACATGTCACAGCCTGGTTTGAGAGCTTCTGTAGTAAAAATTGTACATGGGAAACATTAAAAAACATATAAATTGTGTAGAATGAAATTATGTCAACAGCATCTTTGACAACAAAGACAAACAACTAAGAGAAGCAAATGGGAATTTTGATAAAGCGAGGGAAAAAACACAAAGCAAAGCATGTGCCTATTAAAAAGAATATACAAAACTAAACTGAAACTCTAGTGCCTCTCTCTTAATCCAACCAATAGTCGAAATTTAAAGCAGAGCTTAACAATCTATTTTCAACATAATGAGTTGATGCAGCAAGCCCTGGTACCAGACTTGTATAACAAAAAAGACTGGTACACCTTTCCACCTTGAAAAAGAAGCTGAAAATATAATGACTTAAAAGTTCATTCATATCGGGTCCCGTGGAGACAATCCATTAAAAAACTTACTCCGACAGCTCAGACCCAGAAAAATTGCAGAACTTTACCAAAGTAGAAACAAGCTTGTCAATGGCCTTTATCTTAAGACTAGTCCTTTTAAATTGCTGTTACAAATATTTTCTTTCATTTTGTGAAATAACATATAATAAACCCCGATTGCATACCTGTCATAGTGCTGGAGGAATGTTACCCATCATAATCATAGACGAAGGCTTTGAACGATTCAATAGATTTAAAACCTAAAACAAGGTGAACTGTTTAGCACAGTAGCTTTTGGGGGATATTATATTTATTTTCCATGACAGACTGCCCACAAGCTTTTCCTTGCCACAGCCAACATTTAAGACAGATGCCAGGAGTGAATGTGATACAGACAACACAAAGATGCTCACAGAGATTTGAAATCAAAACTGATTGCACATAGACACAAAGCATTTTTTTAAAAAACTCATCTGTAAATAAGATTTCCAATCTGGGCAGTATCCACAAATAAAATAAAAAAATGTATGAATAAATAAATCTAAACCAAATGTTATGTAGGGATAAATTAGTGAACAGATCAATATACATATAGATATTATTATTTAAATATACTTTTAATTCATGAACATAAAATTTTTGAAATAATGAAACTGCTAATTTTTAAAAAGTACAGAATTTATACCAAGAAAAAAAATAATAAAGACTTAGGAACTTATTCACTCATGCAACAAGGGCAAAGACATCGTTCACAAGAGAGGCAAACATGGATTCAGCGCAGCAATTCGCATTTACAGCTTTACAAGTTATCTTGGTCATTCTCATAAAAACAATCATCGATGTTCTACGACAGGATTTTTATTCATAACTAGTTTCACAGTTTGCAGCAGTTTTCTAAAGATTTTCCTGAATGATTGGATTTCAATAAATAATTTCTATAAAACTTGACAGCAGAATATTAGACCAAGTAAGTCATTATCACTTACAATCGTAACTCCAAAGATATTTTCAGAATGTCAGTAACCCAAGTAAAAAAAAGTGCAACTTTTCATATGTGGTAACAATCATAAAGAAAGAGAAAAATAGAGTAATTGTAAGTCTGTGATTACAGAAAATGAAACATAAGTTGAGGGGTAAGGAACTATGGTACAGATAAATGCAAACAGGTATCCTATCACAAGACTTTGATGAGCATTTAAGAGTGGCAAAGGAGACAAAGATTGGAGGACCGAGGTAGAAAGACAAGAAAACTGACATGAGTACCACACTTTTATGAAAACTTCGTAAGATATTTAAATTGATTCATAGGAGTTGATTCCCTTCACACTTACTTTTCAGAAACAATGATGCCACCATAGTTAAGCTTCTTTCTGTAAATCTCATACAATTTTCAATTTATGACACTTTGATGAACAGTTAGTATTTTTCTGCTTGTGCATATAAAAATTCCAGAGGAGGAGAAAATCTCAAAGAGAATGCAACAAGGCTTTACCTTACATCTCCAGAATTTTTGTTACTTAAAAAAAAATAAATCAATTTACTCTTTTTACCCATCTGTGAATGGTATGGGGGATGAGCAGCACTGAGCGTAAAGTGCTAGTTTTTTTTTTTTTCAAAAGGTACAAAACTGAAATGATAGCTGAAAGAGCAATTGATTAGAGGAACTGAAGACGCAAGCTTAAATGAACCCGCAAACAGACCGAACCCTATGATGAAAAGTCTCACCATTCACCTGCAAGTATATTGAACTTCGCAATTACTATCAAAATATTTATATCATCCCATGAACTAATTCCAATTCATTCGTGTAATCTATAAATATGCAAAAACAATGACAGTGAAGCACTCGAGACCAGAGTTCAAGAGAACTTCTCCTTATTCTTTTAGGGCTGTTAGTTTAAAGCCCTTCCACACTTGACTTCTGATGCCCTAATTAAACTAATTTTTTTTCATGAACAATCTCCTATATAAAAAAAATGTTTTTTAAAAATAAACATTGAAAAGAACAATCACTGCTTTTCCTGTAAAAGAAAAACTAAAGATCATTCTTCCTCAACTCGTAACATAAAATACACCTCATAAGGATACTTGTTAAAAAAACATGTTAGAAGGAGATTCCATATCATACTTGTCAGGTAAGTCCTTTAACTGTCAATACAGAAAGTTATTTCTCTGAAAGTCAAATTTCTTTAAAAAGTACCAAAGAAATAATTCGCTTCACAGCAAAACGAGTAAAAATACTGTGGAATGTACAGATGTTTAGAACGGAATAAAACAAAATGGAAGGAAGGAATGCTAACATTAGATGACCAGTTAGGAATGACCATGAAGACTGTCTGAAACAAATTAAAGCTGACCAGCATGCAACAAGAGACAAACAGAAAGAAACCTTTCCAATCAATGTGAGAAACAAATTAAACAAAAGTAAAAAGGTAAACCGCTTCTTTTACATCTTTTGGAATTCTAAAGACATGAACCACAAAAAAAGTGCCTTACAAAGTGGTCATGCAATGCACAGGTATCACTTTTTATTTATGTCAATGACATTCACAGACAAGTTTCTTACCATCTTTGAGATCTCAGCATGTGATAATAATAATTAATTTTCCCCAAAACTCTTTCTTATGTCAGACGAACCTTCTTGCGTTATGAATTGACAAATCTGCTTGACACCTAAAGACAAAGTCTTGTGGTGGGGAATTTCGGTGGATCAACTACAACATGCAAAATGCTTCACAGAATGCCACAAGAAAAAGAAACAAGCATAACGATTTTGTTCAGTTTTCTTAATCCAGACAGGAACCCACAACCAAAGTGAACTGTGAACTATCAATTAAGAATCTTTCTCAACACAACACCAGAAGCAATGCCACCAAGTATAAGCTCTTGCTTTGCTAAGAAAACTCAAACTTTATTATGCAAGAACAACATTAAAACACCATTGAGCAAAATCCTTTTACACTTAGCAATATAAGAAACCTAGGTGTAGAATTTGATAGAACAGTTTCTCTCCTCTACAAAGTTCACAAATAATCGATGCTATAAGGGAATTCAAAAAAATATATGGGCTTCAAAAACACTGTACCAATACACACAGGCCAAAAGCAAATTACATTTTGCAAGCACCGAAAAAAAATTAAAGGTGCAATTTTTTCCATGCAAGACTTCAGTCAGATATCATGAATACTACTTTTCACAATCACTGCTTATGCTAAAATGGTAATTCTCAAGAATGAGCAAAACAGAAAGTCATGGAAAAGTCCGAAGTGCAGGAAGTAAATTGATAGACATGGTAAAAGAAGAACAGTCAGCATAATATCCCCCTCAATAAGGAGAGATGTGAACAAATCTTGCTCTCTGCATCAGTCACCCACAAAGATCACACAACAGGACAAAATATTCAATATGTCATCAACACACAAACACTGCCAGCTCACTCTATAATATCTTTTCTGAAACACCTTCTTTGTCATACAGTTTTTGTCTTGAACCAAAACAAACTTTCAAAAGGCATACAAGTGCTCCTCATTTATATCGGTATGTATGCATACTGACAGGTAGTATACAAGAGTAATCTAAGAGTGATTTTTAAGAATGATATCAACACCCGAGACCAGCAAACAAATGCTCAAAGTTACAACTAACAGAGTTCTTTTTATATTTTCTTCTTTGAAGCATGGGACAAAGCATTACTCTTTGTTTTCTCAAAATGTATAGCGCTATCTTGGAGAGTGAGAAGTAGACAGCTTGCTCTTTTAGACCATCAGTGAATCTTCCCCATTCAACTGCTCTATCCAGCTCAGAGACTTTTTTACATTTCTCCTCAGAGAATCCAATTGCAAACACATTGTCTTCTGCAGTGTCATTTCCTACACTCAGGCAGCAATTCACCATCTCTAAATAAGTGATCACTTCTTCTAGGATCTGATTCTTTAAAATTACAGATGCCATCAAAGACCACAACCACAAACCCAAGGATTTCCAACCTGAGAACCAGTCATGTCTTCACCTAAGGTACTTCTGTTTAGCTTAAAGCATGGACATTACAAACTACACAGCATTCGTGTAGTATTCACTGCTTTCCAACAAACCCTTCTCAGCACTTACTTTCAAGGTGATTCTTTTCTAAAAACTGCAGTGAGCCAAAGCCTCCTCTACTTCATAACCAAAGAGAAATCAGCACACAAGAAGGGTCTTCCTTAAACAATGTCTGTGAATTTCTCCTCTTGGAAGCAACTTTGTCCTTGTGCGTAATTAATCGACTTTACATTAAAGAGCTGCACAGAATGTCATGAAGTTTGCATTTTTCCTAAGCTGAAATCCTGCACCCACATGAAAGAAAAAAAAGGTGAATTGTGTGGAGAGAAAGAGGTAAGCTCTATTCCTTGCAGGAAATTCTATCAGCTCAAAAGCATTCATAGACAATGGTGAAGTCATTTTCTTATTCTCTCAAACAAAAAGTAGTCACAGGTCCAGTCAGCGCAAATGGCGCTACACAAACTGGCAGAATATCCGATTTACAACACAGGGAGGGGGGAAAAAAGAATCAAGACACACATCTATCATTGTGTACCAGGGACTTCCTCTGTTAACGTCAATCATAATGGAGACTCAGAATTCCTCCTCTTACATCAGATATAATGAAGAATTGAACTGTCCAAAACAGCTTCAAATCAACCTGGCCTGAGTGACAAGAATGAAATGAATCAGACCATGCACTGGGAAATAATAATAATAAACATAAATAATTAAAGAATAAATTAAATGAACAAATTATTCATGAAAGTAGTAATAAAAATAAGAGTGAAGGTGTGTAGTTACATTTACACACACACCGTCACCACCACAGATTAATGTACACATCTCGCACATCATCATGTCTTCTTATTTCCCCCCCACATATCCCTCCCTCCCAAAAAATAAACGAAACGACCCTCCCCGCTTGTGTGTGTGTCTGTGTGCTCCCTAAGTGGCAGCAGCAGCATCATCCTCCTCATCATCATCATCATCATCGGTAGATGAAAGGGGGTGGGGGCGGTGGGGGGCGGGGCGGAGCATCAGCAGGAGCAGCCAGAGCTGTTCATGTTGGGGTTCTCGGTGAGCCGCGTCGACTTGGTCGTGTTGTTGACCAGGGTCGGGTCGGCGTCCAGGCTCTCTGACATCTTGTCACAGATGATGTCCACCAGACGCTCGAACACCGCCTTCACGTTGATGTTCTCTTTGGCTGAGGTCTCGAAGAACTCAAGACCTGAGGAAAGAATCATAAGACTTACACGTTTTGTAATTTTGTTTGGGTAAGAGTTTTGCGGCACTTGTTTGGTTTAATTTTAGTAGAGATTTTACGGTGCTCGCAACTGCATAAGGTCAAATGAGCGCCAAGGGGTGGATGTCAACAGAGAAGTCCTTACAAGGAATCAGGTTTACTCTGCTCACCTCTCTAGCTTCAAGAGCACAAAGTCTGCTTCGACTATCAAGGCATCCCGGAAATAGCGGGTCACAAGAGTGTGACAAACATACAAAAGAAGTACAGGAAAAATGACGATAATAAGGATTAGGAAAGAAAAAGCAGCAGTTCCCTGTCGCAGTTCAGGTACAGTTATGAGCATGACATTGATGAATCAGCCCATTTACAATTCTACTGTGCATAAGAACATGTTAATGTCCCCCCTTTGGGACACTTCAGTCAGTAGCACCGCCCCAGGGGGTCAGTGGCGCTTGCAACACAAATAGGTCTTATGAGTGCTGAAAATTAATAGCGATACTACTGAAGAGTAACCAACAAAGAAAAAAAAGGAGGAAAGATGAGGATGACAGAAGTTGGATGAGAAAAGAGCAAACTACACCACAGCAACAAATCAACCACCAACAACAAGAATTAAAGGTGAGGATTTAAAATAGTCAAATTACTTTACCACAAGTACATTTTTTAAATAGACGCAGCAACTGCTATCCTTATGGTCGGGTGGACCCTTCAATCCCAAAACTGGTCATATCTCAGAAACTGTTTGAGATATCTGAATAACTTTGACAACAAAATCATAAGGATAAGTGATTCTATGCTGAAATTTAATAAACTACAAAAGTAAATATTTGCACGAGTGGACCTTTTTCTTACACACACAACATAAACACACACACAAACACACACACACACACACACACACACACACACACACACA
>NW_004797845.1:336187-337490 GCF_000002075.1 Aplysia californica
AAGGACGGTAGACGTTCAATAGGAAAGAAGGAGAAAACCTCACAAAAGCACCAGCAAACCAACCACGGGTAGAATAAGAAATATAATAAAAATGCTCAACAATACCTCTTGAAGCTATAAAAGCCCCACCCTCACCCCTCCCCGAGACCATAATCCACAACAAAGTTGTTGGTTTTTTTTAGTAAATGTTTTACGTCACTTGCAACACAATAAGGTCATATAAGTGCCGTAGATTAGAGGTGTTACAAGGGAGTAACAAACACAAAGAAGATGGAGGGGAGATAAGGACGATATATGTTTGATAGGAAAGAAGAAGCAAACCACACCATAGCACCCGCCAACCACCCACCAACAAAGTTTAAAAAACCAGGGCCTTTGTTGCCAAAAAAAAAAAGAAAACCACTGCCACTTAGCCACTGAGCACTCGAAACAAACCTAACAAACTACAACTAGAAACAAACAACAACCAAAAAAAAAAAGGCAGACGAAAACGAAGACCTGAAGATCCCGAAGCTTTTTGTCCACACACACAAGTAATAAAGTAACACAAACATTCCATTAAGCCGCCCTCCCTCGAGTTAAAAAATAGTAATAGGTTTAACAAGAAAGTGCCAGCCTCTCTGGTCTATCTATACTCACCCTTTCTCTTTCTCTCTCTCTCTCGCTCACCCCTTCGTCTCCCCTAAAACCCCTGGATTTACCCCCCACTCCCTGTGCGCATACAGGCGAAATCAATTAAGCAAACACAACAGGCACTCGGGTCGAAACCTGTGCGATTTATAATTGCATTTTGGCTGTCCCGTGAGAGCCCGAGGTAGGGTAAGGGGATCCGGGTATATATGCAAGTTACGTGCAACATCCCTAGGGCACGATGGGCAATGGAAACTGCGTGTATCCCCTGGAGATGCAACCAATGTGCGGGGGACCCCAAAAAAAAAAATCGAAGCCACTTTGCGAGAACATATTTTATCGGCGTCTGTGGTAAAGCGCTTAGGTACTTTGTCATTACACGCAGAAAGTAGGAGTTCCATTCCAGTGTGGAGAGGTTTTTATTCACCGAGTATATCCGTCCGACTGGTGCGATACTGTATCCTTCTCTACCTGGCAGGGTTGAAGCAACCCACCTCCTAAATGACCTAGATAAGAACATTTCATTTTCGAACACCTTCAGTTTTAGTTTTTTAGTAACAGTTTTACAACGCTTACAACTGTAAAAGATCATATTGAGCGCGCATATTCAAGTTGGCTGTTTTCACATTAGTCCACAGCCCGGCTTGGTTTTACTTTATGGCTAAAGGAGGGG
>NW_004797845.1:338186-339802 GCF_000002075.1 Aplysia californica
TAATTTTGAGCCGAATCGGGACTTTGGGGGAGTAACAAATTCATGGTAAAAATTCAATTGCAAAAACAGTATTTACATATTAAAAATAACATTAACTACGTTTTGGGGTACAGAATAAAATCTAAAACTATGATGGGGATCAAGGATGCAAAACAAATTCTTCGGGTCTCTCCAAAGTCAGGACATTCTATTAAGATGTGCCTAATCGCAAGCCTTCGAATAATACAACGTCTCACAAAAACTGCATTGTAAAACTCAAAATAAATCGCCATCAGGTTTCTATCAGCGTCATGTAATCTTCACAAAGACTTTTCTTTCCTCCCTGTCGTTCGTGTCTATCTGCTTCGCGTTTTCCAAGAACTAAACGACCGTAATCGTGTCCATGAATTCGTTTGTTTGTTTTAGGAGAGGATTTATGGCACTCACAACTGCATAAGGTCATATGAGCGCCAGAAGATTAGAGGTGTAACAAACACAGATCTTTGATAGGTAAGAAGAAGCAAACCACACTAGAGCACCCACCAACCACCCACCACGTATTCGTCTTTACTCGAACCCACATGTGTCATAAATTTTTTAAAAATTTATTTTAAAAATTTAAAAATCAATAAATAAATAAAAAATCAATAAATGAATGAATGAATGAATGAATGGATTAATTAATTAATCAACTAATTTAGAAGAAAAAAATGGCCACGGAAAACTGATATGTTTACATCAGTATACTGCTAAACTCTTGACTTCGTGCTTCTCTCAGGGGGGCAAACTGTAAGGACGAATTGATGTCCTCCTGTGTATACTATCTTTGGGGCCACCTCTTCCGGAGATTTACCCAACCAACCATTGTTTACGAGATAAAAACCCCTATTAGGAAATTATATAAATACCTTAGGCTTCCCGTTATTAAACACTTGCATACGTAAATGTATTCAAATCATACCATGGACTGTGATTTCATCCATATTTACGCGAATGGCTTTGACAAAAGACACTTCCGTTACGACATAAACGGATTTTTTAATCTTAAAAACTACGGTGCAGGAAGTTAATTCCCGCTCAAGGTCGAACTCGCACAGAAATTACTGACATTACGAAAGAACCCTTACTTTGGTGGAACTGTACGCGGGGGAGTAAAACATTTTCTTATTGATCCAAAGAACACAGTTTCTGGGTTGTTTTTGTATTGTTGTTTTTCTTTTGTTTGTTTAATGTAAGCATTTTAAGCCGTCGTCGAAACAGTTTAGATTATTTGGTCGGCGGGCTTCGACCTTGCCTGTCAAGGCCAACCTGTGCTGAGAGGACACAATGTCACAACTGAAAAGCCAAGATACCGGTACTCGAGTAAAAAAGAAAAATTAATTTCCTATAAGTGGGAAAGAAAACAAGTAGGACCTACCAGTGACGCCTCAACTCACCATGCACACGCCTGGGTACAATAGTGTTTTTGTTTAGTTTTAGTAAGATTTTTACGGCACTTGCAACACAATAGGGTCATATAAGTGCCGAAGAACAGAAGTGTTACAAGAGAGTAACAAACACAAAAGAAAAAGGAAAGACACGCACGATAGATGTTTGATAGGAAAGAAGGAGCAAACCACACCCGCCAACCACCCGCC
>NW_004797845.1:339963-341134 GCF_000002075.1 Aplysia californica
ACACACACACACACACACACACACGCACACAATAACAACTTATCATCTGTCACTGTCTCTATTTTTTTACCTTCACCTCTAAGCGCCTTTCGACATGCTCATTAGCCACCTTTGTCCACGAGAGCTCATTACAGGGCCATGTATTTATGCACATTATTCTTTTTATGGTACAGACATACCAGTAGCAGACATTAAGATGAATTAATCAAGGACACACGGCTCATGGTCACGCTACTCCCACACGCAACAGAACCAAAACTGGCCTTTTCCATGGAGATTTTAGCGTGTGGTGACCACTGTTTTTAGTTTTGGTTGTTACTGGAACCTGGAAACCTGAGGATCCTAGAGGAACAGCCAAAGGCACTCATCTGTAAGAACACCAGATCTTATAATTTATACATTGTTTTTATGCTTTGGCCCGGATTACATAATAACTTAATGATCAAACAAAGTTACCATTTAGAAACGGCTGCAATGGGATTTTTTGGTTTACCTTTATTAATTGACAGGGTCGATCAGTAAAATGGTTTAGGTTGAGTTTGACATAGTCGAAAGAACATCAACAAGAATGAAAAGCAAACTGAGTGGGAGACTGGATAGCCACTGGCGATTACAATCTAAAAAAAAGGCTGCTGCAGCTATACTATCCCAGACTAGAGGAAGCATGTCCTCACTGACTTGTCAGTACGACAACGACCTTTCCGACAGCAAAGCGAGAGGGGGGGGGGGAGTTGACGCCCCTTAACCTATGTGCCAAGATAATTCAAAATGAGAAGAAAAGAAAAGAAGATAACACCGAACTCACAAAAGCAAAAATCAACTCAAAATGAACAACAGCAACAATAATAAACCAAACAGCAAAAGTAGAGAAAGACAACAACATTGCGTATTATAATATTATGCAGACTCCTAAAAGAGGTCTCACTTTTCTTTTTGGCTCCTTTGCTTTTGAAAGAGATAGACAACGTACGAAAATGGTGCATACGCCGTCAGAGATTCAACACCAACTATAGTTTCTTCATTTCCAGACGCCAAGAGAGACCACCCCCCCCCCCCCCCCCCACACACACACACATACACGCATATACACACATATACACACACGTGTGCGCACATACACACACAAGTACTCATGCACACATACACACACACAACCTAACAACATTTTGCA
>NW_004797845.1:341234-342435 GCF_000002075.1 Aplysia californica
CTTATAACACTTGTCAAACTGAAGTCAGTCGGAAGCAGCCGCTGGGCAGAGAAAGGTAAGGAAAGGAAATCTTCAGTGGCACACTCCCCTCCAACCATCGGGTAAATATATTACTTTACAACGACGTCCGTTAGAAGGAAAAGAGCCTCAATCGATTTCCCGCATGGGGTGGACACGGACGGACGGACGGACGGACGGACGAACAGACAGGTGCAGAAAACATGCCAACAAACGATTACGTTAATCATTTTTCGTGCGAACAGACAACGTTTGGATCCTCCCACCCCAACTCCCCCCTCCCTCCCCTTTTATTCTTCTGCCCCGCCCATGGCCTTTTTCAGGCTTCCTAATTTTATGCATATTTATTTTGTTGTTGCTTTGTTTGGGGGGGGGGGGAGAGTTGGTTTTGTTTCTGTTTTTTCTTTTTAAAATTTGGTGCGGTCCAAGTCCCAGACATGATGACTCCCTCGTGCTCAGCAGTCCCAGACAGACAAAAGGAGCCCACCAGGACGGCGCACAAGAGACGGAGAAGATCTGGCGCTATTTCCGACTGGCTTTAATAGGATAGGGAAAAAGGCCACGACCAAAATAGCCTGAACGGCCCCAGTCTTCAAGTCGAAGATCGATCGGGTCATCCGAGAGCATCACAAAGACAAGATTGTCAGGTGCATTTATTCATTCATTCATTCATTCATTCATTCATTCATTCATTCATTCATTCATTCATTCTACCCACCCACATCCACACAAACACACACACACATACAACACACACAAACACACAGTGAGAGAGACGTTGACTCATAATCAGAACCGATGGAACTGGATTATATTTTTCACTTAATAAGACCAAGGGACACAGACAATAGAAATATATGCAACTGCAATTGAAACATCCAACAGTGGCACAACCTGACAACCACCTCTCCCTTTTTTTAAAACCCCTTGGGCTTCATTGGAGCCTTTATTCTAATTTCTTTGGGGTTTTACAATACATAAGAACATAACACCACAAGAATAATTCACTCTGGGGCTCATGAGTGTCCCCCTCTTGCTCTCACAGATGCATTCGACAAATACATTTTCGGCTCACCCACCCCTCCCTACCTTTTTATCCTACCCGTTCCCCTTTCTGTGAATGAGTGAGAGAGAAAGGGAGAGAAAGAGAGAGAGAGAGAGAGAGAGAGAGAGAGAGAGAGAG
>NW_004797845.1:342535-343754 GCF_000002075.1 Aplysia californica
GTGTGTGTGTGTGTGTGTGTGTGTGTGGTTGGGTGGGTGAGGGGAGGGGGTGTATTATCCCTAAAAGCCAACCATGAGGCACAGCTTGTGAGCATGCACTCTCACACCGAGGCGCACGCATAAAAACAGGTATTAAAAGTGAACATGGCGCTGTCAACACATCTGACTCACTGTCTGCGCATTACATTACCATCAAAACCGACACCCATTTTAAAAAAAGAAAGATTTATATCAGTACTAGAAATACAACGACTACTGTAAAACGTGGCCGAGTGCTAAAAGGAGAGGCTTGTGATAGTTGGGTTTGGGCTGGGATTAGACTTAGGTTTAAACTTTGTCTTGGAGTACGGCTCCGGCTTCGATTTGTGCTTTGGCTTACGCTCAGATTTGGGGTTGGGGTTAAGGTTTCGTTTGTTTTGGTTTAGTTTTAGTAAGAGTTTTGCGGCACTTGCAAACATAATTAGGTCAAATAAATGGCTAATACGGGGTGCTCATTACGGACGGGGTCGGCCGATCGGGCTGATCGCCCGACTCGATCGCCTAAAAAAACAAACGTGTTTGTTTTCAGTTTCAGGCGATCGAGTCGGGCGATTGGCCCGATCCAGCCGTAGTGGGCACCCCGTATAAGATCACAAGAGAGTAACAAACACAAAAAGAAAGAGGAGAGATAAGGGCGATAGATATTTCATAGATAGGAAAGAAGAAGCAACCATACCAAAACACCCACCAACCACCCACAGTTAAGACTGAGATTTAGATTTGAGGTAAGGGAAATGCATATTTCAAACTTTAAATTGGGTTAAGATTCGGCTTCACAACAATGGTATTTACTCTTTCTGCGCCAAGTAACTACACATCAAATGCTATTACATCTTTTGACCATGTGCCAACGACCCCAAGAACGAAAAGTGTTAATTTATTGAACCACGTGAGTCTGGGGTGAATGTTTTCAAATAAACCTCGCTTTCCAGCGAAACGTTACTTTTGAAACTTTGAGCGTTCTCCACTATCGCTTCTAAAACACCGCAAAGGGCACACAAGCAGGATAATTCAGACTGATCATGGTTTTGCAGCTCTGCCAATACTTATGAGAATGTCCCATGCTTAAAACAATACGAGAGAGAGTGAGTGAGTGAGTGAGTGAGTGAGTGAGTGAGTGAGTGAGTGAGTGTGTGTGTGTGTGTGTGTGTGTGTGTGTGTGTGTGTGTGTGTGTGTGTG
>NW_004797845.1:343854-344985 GCF_000002075.1 Aplysia californica
ATACATACATACATACATACATACATACATACATACATACATACATACATACATATAAACTCAAAGCCTGTCCATTAATCTGTACCATAGATAGACTAATTTCAGCCACGACGCATTGCTGGATTAGAAATGTATTACTTGTAAGGTGTCGAATCTGAATGCTTTATTGTGTGAGTGACTGTACGATGTGGAAGTCTAGCCAATATTTAGGCCTACATAGTCTAATGCCACATCCTGACCCCCTTCCTATCCACCCTGCTCCACCCAACCTCACCATATGTAATACAATTTATACCTTTCAAACGGTCTTTTGAACCTCTTTACTCATTTCTTTTCGTGTATTTTTTCCCCAGGACTACCTCAAGAAATGTGAAAGACTTGAAGCAGAGCAAAACGGCTGTTGGACTAAAGGCGCTTTCTGTCGTGTGTTCGTCTGGAAAAGTTTATTTGTGAACATAGAAAAGGACAGAATTCAAGAGGTCATGGTCGTCTAAACGTTGTCTACAGTGAATCAGTGGTTGATAAAGGTCACGCAGACAGATCGAAGTCTTGAACTCTGAGCTGGGGAAGGATACATTATAAGATGGGTATCACGATCGTAATTTAACAACGAAAAAGACGAGGAAGTAAAAGTGCCATACAGAGACAGCAAGAGAGGTCGGATCGTCATCAAACATACATAAACACAAACAAATACACACACACGTACGCACGTTCAAACAAACACAACACAAACAAAACACACACATACATACACACACATACACACACATACACACACACACACACATACACAGACACACACAAGCGCACATTCAAACGTTCACCATGAAGCCTCTTATGGAACTGTTGAAGCAGTTTTTCATCCAAAGAATTATCCTCTACGCTTTCATCGCCTTTTTCAGTTTCTTCGTCATCGTTCCTCTGGGTGACCTGAGGGTGAGTAGTTTGAACCTCTGATTAAGTTTTCCAGCATTTTCAATCCATTGTAGGCTACTTCAGCCATCGAATAATCGTTCGCTTCTTGGTGGACGGTGTGAAAGTGGGCCGCTAGTCCTCGACCTCTTACCTCTTACCTTTTGTAACATCTCCCACAGCCATAGTCATGTCACAAATAGTCGACCACCCCCC
>NW_004797845.1:345564-347897 GCF_000002075.1 Aplysia californica
TAAAAATGCCTCTGTAGTTTTGAGCTTTGGGTATCCATGCGTCTATTCATTCTCACCAGTTGCTATTTACGTTCCCATACTCTCTTTTGAATTCTTTTTGTACGTTATTCATGTTACTTATCACCATATCCCACACACACACTTTCCGCGTTTTCTCCCTCTTTTTCTGCGTTCAATATCGTTCTATTTTTCTTTCCCTCCCACCCTCTCTCTTTCTCTCTCTCTCTCTCTCTCTCTCTCTCTCTCTCTCTCTCTCTTTCTTTCTCTATCTCCTTCTCTCCCTCTTTCCGACTTTCTCTGTTTATGCTCTCACCCTTTCATCCTTTCTACCCCTCTTTTTTTGTTCTTTCCTTCCGTCAAAAACTTGCAACCGCCCAGAGTTAGAAAGACGCTGTCTCAATGAACTCGTTTCATCGGAGCCCTCGGACGGAACTTTCGCCACCAGCAAAGCCAGCCGGTTTGTGCGCCCGACTCTACGATAAAATTACAAAATTGCTACAATTGTTGTGAAAATAAAATAATAAACTAAATTCCTTTCTTTGGCACCAATACCCCCAAAACCACATCCCCCCTCCCCCATTCCACCCTTTTCACCTCAAGAAATCACATTTTGTCGACTCCGACAACAGTAAACATCGCTTGGATCTCGATGAAACGTTTCTTTTTTCGGCTGTGTTCACATTTATTACGCCGTCTTCAGGACACTCGATCATGGTAATCTACCAACAAATAAGGAGGTCGTTTTGCTCAGAGAATATTATAATGTTCACAGAAAGCATCTCCTTGCCGAACTGGGCACGATAACTACATTGTAACTTGATACCAAAATAAGAGCCTGTCTCATTTGGTTGTCATGGCAACGAATAAACAAAGGAGCGTTACGCATGCCATTTATAGAGGAGATCAATTCAAGCACAAAGCTAGAAGTAAACAATTAATCTTTTTCTCGTGGTGACACAGTCTTGTCTCTCTACTTTTGGTGTGTGTTAGTAAGCGTTTTTACCGCACTTTCAACTCAATAAGGTCATATGGATGCCGAAATTAGAAGTGCTACAGGAGAGTAACAAACATAAAAAGCTTAATACGTTATTGGTGACTTTGTCAGTAGGATACATGGGTCGCGGGCCATGCTCCCCAACAATTGATGAACAAATAACGATGGGAAAAACCCTTCAGAAAGACTAATTGGTATCATTAAAGAGTTTTACGGCACTTGCAACATATTAATAGGTCCTAAAAATGCGGAAATTTCAAACATTTTTTTGTATGAGTTTACGGCATTTACAACACAATTAGGTCATACAAGTACGGAAAATTAGACGCCTTACTAGAGAGTAACATACAAATAGAAGATGGGGAGAGATTAAAAAACAACAACCGATTATTATTAAACTCAAATTTATTGAAAGAATATAACAAAACAATCTCCAACATTGATAATCACAAACACAATGAACCCGGAAGACTGAACAAAACCTCACGCAGAGCGAATTGATGAGATTCCTGGGTTTCCCACCACGACATCAAATGAAAACAACAATGTCGAATGGCGGGCATCTTTGCCACGGTCGGAGTCAGCGAGAATTTGTGAGATAGCACAAGGATCTCCCTCACCTTCCTCCCTATTCTGATTTCGCTTTCAACACACTGACGTCCTTAAACCCAAACCACCACCCCTCCGACCCCAACCTTTAAAAAATGTCCTGGTACATATTATAATGCCTGCAATTTCTGCTTTTGTGACTGTCAGGCTGGCTCGGTGTGTTTGAAAAATGTAAAGCACTAAGACTTGGACACTGTAAAGATCATTTTTATGCAGGAAAAAACACGCAAAATACGCAGGGCACAGAAATCACAGGGTTAAACTAAGGCCAAGCTCATCGACTAAGAACTGAAAAAAGTAAGAAAAAACAAACAAGATACTCAAAACAGAAACAAGAAGGGAAATCAAAGAAATAGGACCCACCTGTACCGTTCGCCAACCTCCTGCAGGCTGGCTGGATGAAGTAGATTGAACTTTGCAGTCTTTATTAAGTGAACATTCTTTACGGACTCTTTAGAGTCTGTGTATGTCTTGCCACGTTGCTAATTTCGCCTGTACATGTCAGAGCCAACTCGGGTTGAATGAGGTACAACATCTTACAATAAAGACGCTCCTGAACAAACTGACCTTCTCGGGAATCAAACTCCCACGTTCTGTTTTCGACGGTGAAAAAGACCAACCATTACTCCGCAGAAGCCGGTTTTGTGAGGCCTTCGGAATTCCTTGGCCTCTGGGTGTCTGTCTGTCTGTCTGTCTGTCTGTCTGTCTGTCTGTCTGTCTGTCTGTCTGT
>NW_004797845.1:347997-351088 GCF_000002075.1 Aplysia californica
GAGAGAGAGAGAAGAGAGAGAGAGAGAGAGAGAGAGAGAAGGACAAAGAGAAGAGAGAGAGAGAATGATAGAGAGAGAGAGAAAGCGAGAGGAGAGGAGAGAGGAGAGGAGATGGGAAGACGAGAGACAGAAATAAAGAGAGAGAGAACTAGAGAGAGAGAGAAAGAGAGAGCGAGAGTGAGAGAGTGAGAGAGGGAGAGAGAGAGAGAAGAGATAGATAGAGAGACAGAGAGATAGAGAGACAGAGAGAGACAGAGACAAAGAGAGACAGAGAGGCAGACAGACAGATAGACAGAGAGAAGGAGAGGCAGAAAGAGAAAGAGATAATAACTAAGTGAGAGACAAAGAATGCCAGAGACACCCACTCACCCAGCTGATCGGCCAGTTGTTTCCCCCGCTCGGTGGAGACGACCCTCTCGTCCTCCAGGTCACACTTGTTGCCCACCAGGACCACCTGGGCGTTGTCCCACGAGTAGGTCTTGATCTGAGTGCACCTGTGATGGTGTCACGTCACGCCGTCACGTCACGTTGGAATTGATACACCACGCCAGGCCACGTCACGTCACGTCACGTCACGTCACGTCACGTCAAGAAGGCGCACGGGACAGAGATGTGTTGGGCGACATCGTCGTTGTTGTGGATGGTCAGCCAGCGTAATTGTTGTTTGTTTGTTTGTGTTTGTTTGTTTCGTTTGCGTTTGTTTGTTTTTTAATAATCCAAATTAAGACGGGAAGGGACGGGAAGGGACGGCAAGTGACGGGGTGAGGTGAGTGGAGTGGGGAAGGGTCCAGAGATGGATTCAACGTCGTTGGGGTGGGCAGGAGGCGGATAAGGGGACAATATTTGTTGTCATTGATGTGTTGTTGTTGTTGAAGGCGTCGGGTTTTTGTGATGGAGTTGGTAAAACATGATTTGGCCGGGGACGATGTCATGGCGAGGAAGTAAAGGATGGGTGTCAAGAAAGAATTGGGGAGATGTTTGGGAGGGCATATGGGAGGAAGAGAGAGACGAAGAGAGAGAGAAAGGGAGAGAGAGAGGGAGAATATGGGAGGAAAGGGGGCGGGGGGAGGGGGAGGGGAAGGGGGGAGAAAAAGTACAAACAACTTTAAAACCAAACTCCAATAAAAAGTCAACATAGTAAATGCAAAAAAACATTTCATGGAACACAAACACTTCAAACACCAAATTCAGTAAAAGTGAACACAATAAATGTAGATATCGGACCCTGGAACAATCAATCACCTTAATCCACAATGACATACAGGAACAAGGTTTAAGTAAACGTAAGCCCTCTATTCGGACCTTACAGGACCCACTACCCTCATCCACGGTCTCCACTCTACGTGCGGGTACATTTGAGCAGTTGTTGCTTCGTGCGACAAAGACACTATTCATTTACTTTAAGAATTGGTTGAAAGAGGGTGGGGGCAGCGGGTAGAAATGATGTACAAACGGTGATCAGGTGTTTCGCATTCTTTTTCAAAGTCGTTCAGAATTCAGAATGGAAAGAACCAAACGAACAATACTGTAATTAAAAAAGATTTCTAAATGTTCTAGAACTATTGCGAAAGAAAGGGAGGGCGCAGTGGGGCCGATGTTGTTGGCGCAAAACGGCCAAAATAAATTATAAAAACAAAACCCCCAAGAAATGACGCGACAACAGTCGTCAAGAACTCCAAACTGCGCGAGTGTGTACCCAGCGACTCGGCCAACGAGCGTCCCTCGCCAGTGGTCACTACACGGTCATCCTGACTGTCCAGCTTGTTCCCCACCAGGATGATGGGCGTGCTCCCACACGCGTGGATCTTGATCTGGTAGCACCTGGGGCGGAGGTACCCGAAACAGGGCCCGTGGTAATACAGTACAGTGGACATTGCGTTCAACTAGCCGAGTGAGGTGAATTGGGTCATACGACACTTACTCCCACCACCACCTCCCACCACCACCCCCACTCCACAACCCCTTCGGTTTTTTTCCTTTTGCAAACATATCAGATAGACCGGCATAAGTAAGTGTTGCTCTCTGTATAGTATGGCCCTCAAAGCATCGGACTGTAAACTATAGTATAGTATGTATAGGACATACGAGACAGGCCATTCTGGACCGAGTGAGAAACAGTATTCCAACAAACTGACACATAGTCTCAATAAGATAGCTTCCCCACTCAGGAATCGAACTCTTCATCTTTTGCAAGCAAAGGCGAAGAACCCAACCTTTAAACTACAGATACTATTTTTAATGAGTTATTCGAAATCAGATTAAACGATCCAAACCACAGACTTAAAAAGGGATTATTCTCCGCTCATCTTTTTCGAGCATTCCTATCCTATACTTTAAAGAAAAAAGACAGCTGGGAGTATAAGGACGAAACTAATCAATAAATCATATACCGTAGGTCGGTGTGCGTCCACGCGAAACTTCCTAGCAAGCTCATTTCAAATTAATGAGTCCGAAAAACGTCCGCGATCCTCAAAATAATATTCGTAGACATAATAATGATAATTTCCCTGCTAACATCAATGTACTCAGAAAATCAATTCTGAAGACAACAGGACATACACCACGATAAGGAAAGAATACGGACGTGATAACAATACGTTTTGTTTTCGTGAGAGTAGCATTGCGTTACCAAACCGCATACCAAATCGTTTACTGAACTCGCAGTTCCATCACACATGTATTCAGATGAGAGACTTCATTTCATACTCAGTGACCTTTAGCCACGATATTCACCTGTGATATAAACCTGTTTTCAAAGCCTAGCACGGATTATTATCCTCGAAGTCATTGTCCTCCAGGTATTTGCAATGTTCTGAAATGTACATTATTCCTTGCCGATGGCGGACTGCCATTCTTTCTATAAAAGGCGATGTCGAAAAGCTTTTCATAAACGCACAATAGCTATTACATAATCGCGTCAGAGGGAGAGAACTAATAAATAAAGAGCATACCCGAGGGAAGGGAAACGTTTCTACTCTGGGGAAACGGACATTCCCTCACGCACACAAGCACGCAGAGAGAGAGAGAGAGAGAGAGAGAGAGAGAGAGAGAGAGAGAGAGAGAGAGAGAGAGAGAGAGAGAGAGAGGCAGA
>NW_004797845.1:351412-353331 GCF_000002075.1 Aplysia californica
GAGTGAAAGAGATCTAGAGAGAATTAACGGAAGAGACTGCGACTTAGATAAAGGAAGAAAATTATTTTTTTAAAGCAAGTCTTATAAAGAACAAAGCAAGAGGTCGACCATTCTAGACAAACAGGCAGGTACCCACCAGTCCTGTACGGCGTTGAAAGACTCCTCGTTAGTGATGTCGTACATTAACAAAAACCCCATGGCCCCTCTGTAGTAGGCCGTGGTGATGGTGCGGTACCGCTCCTGGCCAGCCGTGTCCTGGAGAAAGAAGAAGAAAAAAAATCCATATACATGAAATCTTCGTGGATGTAAAACGTACAGTATAGATGTTTTATGCTCTCATAAACACCGTCTAGATCATTTATGAGGCAGGTTGCTTGTTTGTTTGTTTGTTGTTGTTGTTGTTTTGTTTGTTTGTTGTTGTTGTTTTTTTTGTTGTTTTTTTTGTTGTGTTTGGGGTTTTTTTCGTTTTTGTTTATTTGTAGTAACATTTCTTAGGTTTAGTAGAGGTTGTACGGTGCTCGCAACTGCATACGGTCATATGAGCGCCAGAAGATTAGAGGTGTTACAAGAGAGTAACAAACATAAAAAATGAAGAAGGGGAGATAATGACGATAGAAGTTTCATAGGAAAGAAGAAGCAAACCACACCAGAGTACCCGCCAACCACCCACAGTTGTAACATTTTACGGCACTTGCAACATGAAAAGGTAACGTAAGTGTCGAGGATTCAAGGAGTTACAGGAGACTAACACAAAGAAAGGGGAGAAAGGACATGTTTGACAGGTATGACGGAGCAAACCCTGTCTGTCAGGGGCAGCCCGAGCTAAGGGGGACATCCGGGAAACAGGTGGAGACACTCGATAAAATTCTTCCCGACACAGGAATCGAACGTCTGTCTTCTGCGTGCGACAGCCAAGCACCTGACCGCTATACAACGGACGCCGGTCTTACTGGAGACGCAAATGGGTTTGTCCTTTTTTTTTTTTTAGTAAAGGTTTAACGGCGCTCGCAACTGCATAAGGTCATATGAGCGCCAAGGGGTGGATGTCAACAGAGAAGTCTTTACAGGGAATCGGGCTTACTCTGCTCACCTCTCTAGCTTCAAGAGCACAAAAGTCTGTTTCGACTTTCAAGGCACCCCGGAAATAGCGGATCATAAGAGTGTGAAAAAACACACAAATGAAGTAGAGGAAAATGACAATACTAAGGATTAGGAAAGAAAAGGTAGCAGTTCCCAGTTGCAGTTCAGGCACAGTTATGAGTATGGCAAAGTTGAATCAGCCCATTTACAATTCTACAGTGCACTAGGTACAGGTTTGTCCGTTTGTTTGAATAAATAGAAACATACCGATACAATAACGGACACTCAACGGTGGGGAAATGTAAGGCGTAAAGACAGAAACAATTAATAAACGTAGAGAAAAGAAAGAAGACCTACTAGTGGCGTCCTCAAATCATTTACGAAGTAAACTGGGAATTCAATTTAACGTGTAATGAGAGAAAAGAAGGGGGTTTATACCAATACAATACCAAAAAACATTTCCCCTTAAACATACGTCACGTAAACACATACTGCCGCGAGCCTGAAGGCATGCACGTATGCATTCACACACACAAACATTTATGAGGAAACACACACTCACACACACACACACACACACACACACACACACACACACTCTCTCTCTCTCTCTCTCTCTTTCTCTCTCTCTCTTTCTTTCTTTCTTTCCCAATCTACTCTCTTTCTTTTTATCTCTCTATATCTCGCCTCGCTATCTCTTTATCTCTCCTTCTTTCTCTCTCTCGTTCTCTCTCGCTCTCTCTTTCTCTCTCTGACTCTCATTTTCTCTCTGTCTCTCTCTGTCTCTCTGTCTCTCTGTCTCTGTCTCTCTCTCTCTCTCTCTCTCTCTCTCTCTCTCT
>NW_004797845.1:354215-355283 GCF_000002075.1 Aplysia californica
AAAGACAACCAACGTTAACACCGCGACAAGTGGCTTGACACATTGTATGAGCCTGTGCTCACAACACTATTGTCCCCGGGAATACGGCGCTCGTAACTGTATAAGGTCATATGAGCGCCAAGGGACGGATATCAACAGAGAAGTCCAAACCGGGGAATCAGGCGTACTCTGTTCACCTCTCTAGCCGCAACAGCACTGCCCACGGACACATCAGTCTAAACTGTGGGTCACCGGATCCGGCCCGCGAGGTCAGATTATCCAGCCTGCCACCGTGCCACCAGACGGGGGGAAATGAACTACTATTTATGTATAATAAGATGTGGTTGTGGCGTCCTCGGGACAAGAGAGTAACAAACACAAAAAAGGAAGGAGTAGAGATAAGTTTGTTTTTGTAGAGGTTTTACGGCGCTCGCAACTGCATACGGTCATATGAGCGCCAGAAGATTAGAGGTGTTACAGGAGAGTAACAAACATAATAAAGAAGAAAGGGAAATAAGGGCGATAGATGTTTGATAGAAAAGAAGGAGCAAACCACACCAGAGCACCCACCAACAATCCACAAGGAGAGATAAGGACGACAGCAGATGTTTGATAGGAATGAAGGAGTAAACCACACCACAGTATCTCACCCGCCAACGACTCGGAACTTGGTCACAAAAATAATATAATACTTTCATTGAACTCTGTAAAACAAATTATACATGGTCTTACAGAGTTTGTGTATTTTGGGATTTGACAAATCAGTAGGCCGGTTGTCTTTCTTCGTATACGTATTCAGTGTATTACATCGAACAAAATTAGTTTCCCGGCTACCGCTCAGCATTTTTTCAATGATCCGGCCTTTTTTAAAAAGAGGTTTTGACCTCTAATCTAAACCACCGGCAACAGATTACGAAACAAACAGACATTACGGGTGGTAACGAAATGAGAAAAAACCCCAGAAAACAGTCCGGTTTGACACCTTTCCACAAACATCCAATGCATTGTGCACCTCCAACGCTCACAGAACAATAGGAAATCAATTGAAAATAATCGATAGCATCGAATAGGTCAAAAAACACCCACCCC
>NW_004797845.1:355383-364527 GCF_000002075.1 Aplysia californica
CTCTCTCTCTCTTTCTCTCTCTCTCTCTCTCTCTCTCTCTCTCTCTCTCTCTCTCTCTCTCTCTTAATCCCGTGTGGGGGACAAACATTCCTCTTGTGATACAATTTCCGAGAAATGCAACACTGCCTGTGGACAGCGACGGCGGAAAACACTCGAAGATTTCTGTTATTTAGAAAATGTGTTTACCCCAGAGATACCTCCAATGTGCCATGTTTCACGCTCGTTGCTGGGATAGCGCGGTTGCCCAGTAGCCAAGACCTGACTAATAGATGCCTGTGGTCCACTGTGTAACTTCCACGGCGAGCTCGGATCGCACTTAACCCTCCTGGAAGACTCTTACGTTGGTATCATATGGTCATCTTTATGATAGTAGTTTCGCTCAGCCGACTAGGTAGAACAGAGTTGGCGGAGTGGGAGGGGAAAGGAGGACCCGAGGGAAGGAGGGAAGGGGGGGGAGTCAGTGCTCATTAAGATTGCAAGTAAAGCAAGGTGCACTCAGACTTCCTTCGCATTTATTGTTTTTGTTTTTTTTTAAGTTGGGAGCTTTTTTTAAAACATAGATCATTTTGAAAATGTGTAAAATATCTTCCGTGTTAAGAAATAGGACATAGAAAATAAGCACCATCAAAAGCTGGTCAATCTTAATCATCGAACTCTTAGATGTAATTTAAGTTTTTATCTGACAGCTTCGCTGAAGCGGGCCTGGGAATATGGGAACGTCTGAATTTTGCTTATTATGGACTAATATACTCGATTAACGAAACCTGACTTAGGGTAAACTCCAATTTCCAAGCGTAGCTTCGGTTTTTTAAAATTCAGAGTCAATACGATTTAAAAAGTGGTTAAGATTTAGAGTACAAATCGAAACACCTGAATTTACTTTCCAGGGTTTCTGTTTATCAAATATTATTCTTTTTATTTCCCCCTGGCAAAAAAGAAGTTATTGAATTCATGAGCGTCTTTTCTAAGTATTGCGGAAGATTGGCTTTCAAGGAAGATGTTCTGCAGAACTTGCGCAATCTTCTTTGGGCCTCAAGAAATGATTAAGCAACGCACGTTTGTAAACGCGGCAACCGTATAGCGGCCACGGGATCTTTTTGTGGTGTTTATCACTCATGCTTCCCCCTTTTATTAAGAATAGAAAGTACATAATGGGTGTTTTTGTAGGACTAAGGTTTTGGGTAAGTCCCCCCCCCCCCTTCCACCCTTTCATTTCAAACTTGCACAGTTATGTGGGTCATTGTTTAGGTTACATTTGGGTAAATGGTTTTTATACCCAGTGCCCATTCGGACGATCGGTTCGGTTCGGTTCGGTTCGGTTCGGTTCGCTAGCTAGATTGGGGGAACAAAGTGGTTGTCGTGGCACAAACTGATCGCCCGACTCGTCGCCTAAAAAAACAAGCGAGTCTGTTTTCAGGCGGCGAGTCGGGCAATCGGTTGGCGATCGGTTTGTCGATCTCCCAAGCGGCTTTCCGTATTATAGAAACAGGAAACAACTTTCTGTGATCGTCGTGATGCGCGAAGACGAGAGTGCGAGGGAGGGGTTATGTTTTACTCTTACCAGGTTTATAAAACTTATTTTCTAAAAGAGTTTGAACCCATTGCAGTTGTATTTTTTCATTTTCTTTTCAGATAAAATTCACTGATGATCACTGTTCACGATGTCTGCTCTACTCAGACGTCGTTTACAACGTGTCCGTGAGCCCAGACATTTCCTACTTCCGGATCCGGTTCGGGGAACAGGAAGTGTGCGAGTACAGCATCGCTGTCACCTCTGTGCTGTGCTTGATCTACCCTTTGGTTGTCGGTGGAATCTACTTCTATCTGTATAGGCGAGACAGTGCTGAGACCAGGGATGAGAACAAGTAAGATACCAGCAATGAAGGACTGAAATTATGTTTAAGGACATCAGACCCCCCCCCCTCTCTCTCTCTCTCTCTCTCTCTCTCTCTCTCTCTCTCTCTCTCTCTCTCTCTCTCTCTTTCTCTCCCTCTTTTCTCACTCTCATTCTCTCTACCTCTGTCTTTCTCACTTCAGACCATGCCGTTAGTTCAGTTTATACACCCTGGCTCAAAGCCCCATACCTTTGGTTGTTCACATAATTTTTCACTTGGCTCTTACTTCTCTACGAATAATACAATGTAAGCGATTAGATTCTCTCATCGTTTCTACTTTCTGAATTCTGTTAATGAATTCTGTGCTTCGAAGGCTGTTTGTTAGGGCTCAATAGATGCCATGAGAACATTACATTGTTTTATCAAAATTGTGTCTGGTCAGAGGTTAAAGATTCACAATCATTCCAGTGAAAATACACAATAATGAAGATCATTTCTATAACAGTGCTCAATCCCTTACAATACAGCCCTAGGCGTTTTATAATACCTTCATCTTAATACAAAATACATGTGTGTGGAGGTGTATGCGTACGCTCTTTAGTAAACACCTAACGAGGATTCAGTCATACTATCAAGTTACAATTGATGCACATCACTTGTAAGAGCATAAGACTATAACTGTACCTACAGCTCCTAGAGCAAAGTGAAATATAATTTTTCTCTTAAGTAATCCGTAATTGGTTACCTGTGCCCCCCCTTCCTCAAACCCAGGCTGGACTTGGGTCACTGTCTGTTCTTGGTGCACGTGCTGCTGGAAGTGGCCTTTGTGCTGTTGATTCTGGTCTCTGCCAGCATGATCAGCAGGGGCTTCCAACACCTGTGTGAGTCGCTGGGAGCCGGCAGAGACCTCGTGCCCCCACTATTGGACAGGTTTGTAGAAATTCTTTGCGATCTATTTTCTGAATGTAGTGTTTTTACACCTTCATCAACACTGTTAAGATCATTTAGGAGGCGGGCTTCGACTCTGCCTGCCAGGGCCAACCTGGGCTTTGAGGAATGTAACATCCCAAAGGAAAGACCGAAATACTCGATCAAAATTCTGCCCACTCGTGGACCGAACTCGAGTCTCTTGCTTGCGAAAGCACCTAGCCGCTACTTCACAGACGTAGGGTGCATGACTTTGTAGCTCTATCAAGACACAAATAAGAGTTCCGGTACGATGGAATGTTGATATCCTAATGGGAAGACAACCCTAGTTTCATTATCTAAAAGGGAATTCTTGAACGTGAGGTTTTAGTAGAGTTTTCAAGGCTTTCCCTCTACCTACGAGTAGCCCAGTCTTATTGAAGATGGACGTTATAAAATATTAGGAGTGCGAACCTTTTAAAGAACCTTAGGAACGGGATGGAAAGGGGTATTAAACCGATACCCTATGATAGGGATTCAGGACACTTTTTGCCTATATACCTGGCTGCTTCCGACACATCAGCATGGATACGTTGTAGACAATGAAAGAAAACAGGACACCACCCGGTCAAAGAGTTTGTAGCTGTAGATTATGACAAAGCTTAAGTTTACTTTAGGTTTTCTAAACTAGAAAAGCAAACGGTATCTTGATATGGATTGTTCTAGGCATTTAATGCTCTCCCTTTTCCTGGTTCGGTCTCTACATGAGACAGTTGTTAAATCGACAAACTCACCTCTTAAAAAGATGGGTGGGTGGAGACAGACTGCTATCATTTTGTTGATTGAGCAAAGAGAAAAACACTGTTACTGGTAACGGAAAAGGCAAGATAGGCTGACAGAAAAAAAAACAGGAGAGGAGAGAAGTCAGTATGACCTTCAGTGGTTCCGTCGGACCACCTGTGAGATAGATAGTTAGATAGATAGATAGATAGATAGATAGATAGATAGATAGATAGATAGATAGATAGATAGATAGATAGATAGATAGATAGATAGATAGATAGATAGATAGATAGATAGATAGATAGATAGACAGTTATAGCTTACGGAAGGACGGATAAGTACTAAGTAGGTGGATGGATAGATTCAATACTGTTATTTTTGGGTCTTTCCTCATCCAAGCCCCCCCCCCTCCCCCCCCACCTCAAAAGTAGGCTCTATGCTAAAAGAAAAATATTGAAAAATCACCCACCCCTTTTCCCCGTTCCCTCTTGTTATCCTTGCTACAGCTGCTCCGACGCCCAGAACTTCCACAGCTGGAGGGGTTATGACGGGAGCAACTTCTATGTCACCCTGTCAGTGGCAACGGTAAGGTTTTTTCTTCTTTTTATATTTTAATTTATGTGTTTAACGCTCCCATAGACACAATTTAGATCATTTATGAGGCGCGATTTAGACCTTGCTTTTCAGAGCCAACCCCGACTGAGAGGGGTATGGCATTCCAGCAAAAAGACCGAGATACTCAATAAAAATTGCCTCCAAACTCGGGAATCGAACTCGAGTCTCTTGCGTGCGACAGCGAAGCGCCTAACTGCTACACCACAGACATCGGTTCATAGTGAGTGAAGTATTGGACACCGCAAGTGGTGCAATAGTTACACTCATTACTTTTAAACGCAGCAGTCATGAGTTCGATTCCAGAGTGGGAAGATATTATCTTATATCAGAAAATGTTCGTCTGTGCCCTGGGGTGTTGCATTCTACTCAACACAAGCTGGTCTTTGAAGGCATGGTCGAGGTATTCCTTCCTCTAAATGACCTAAATTCCTTTGATGGGTGCGACAAACATTTCCAATAAGCGTTTATTAATTCAGAGGTGCTGGACACGGGAGATAACATTATGTAATATCTTATCTGAACTCATCTGATTTGATTTATTCAAATTTTATATATTACATTGCCTTGTTAAACCTTTTCTGATCTTCCCTTTGTTTAAAAGAATTATGGATGTCCAAAGGAGGATTTTTTAAAAATTATTTCGCTTTACTCTCTCTCCCTCTCTCTCTCTCCCTCTCTCTCTCTCTCTCTCTCTCTCTCTTTCTCTCACTCTCTCTCTCTCTTTCTCTCACTCTCTTACTATCTCTCTCTTACTCATTCTCTCTCTCTCTCTCTCTCTTACTTTCTTTTTCTGTGTCTCTCTTGGTCTATCTCTCTCTGTCTGTCTGTTTCTCTCTCTCTCTCTCTCTCTCTCTCTCTCTCTCTCTCTCTCTCTCTCTCTCTCTCTCTCTCTTCCTCTCTCTTCCCACGTTAGTGTTCCCATGTTGTCTTTTATTAAAACCATTCGCTGCGACAATTGTATAGTGGCATTGCTGTGAGAGATAGGTTTTGTTACTTGACCACTTTCTTCTGTGTAGTCTATGAGGTTGATAAACCTTGAAGTGAAATGTCAACACAGCCTTTTAAAATTTTCTTCCTCGTACGGCGGTTTGAGGAGTGTCAGTCAAGTGAAAGGTCTTGTTATATTTCTATTCTTTTGTTATATATTATCATCGATTTTGCCCGTCAGTCTTGCTTATTTTCAAGAAGTAATTAGTGGTTTTCGAGTCTTTGTGCTACCTCTAACCCTGACTCATTGACTTCTTCCTTCAGGCTGGCAGTTGGTTCCTGTTCCTGAGCTGGTTGCTACAGGCTCTCTTGGGCCTCTGGAAGCTGTGGCGACTCAATATGCTACCTGTTTTACCCCTCG
This sequence comes from Aplysia californica, assembly GCF_000002075.1. Lineage (NCBI taxonomy): Eukaryota > Metazoa > Mollusca > Gastropoda > Aplysiida > Aplysiidae > Aplysia > Aplysia californica. The sequence goes on from NW_004797845.1 coordinate 360,871, forward strand.
GTTGTCTCCCGTGTTGTGACAGGGGCGAGTAACTCTTGTCGATACATACGTGTTGTAAATTTTAAGATCTTGAGTGCTCCACGTCTGGAGAAGGCAAAGAGTGGTGCACTAGTGCACATTGACGTTCAATATGCAAACAAGAGTAGGGAGTGTATTTCGTGGTCTGTGATTTTTTTACATCGAGATAGACGGGGGAAAGGACAGATGGACAAATATAATGACAGTACCGAAGTAAGAACTGCACCAGTTGGAAGTCTCCTTGAGAAGTTCTTACACACGCAGAAGTACGCGATTTCGTCCAGAGTTCAGTAAGCAAAGCAAGACAAAAATGATGTTTCTTTCCTCGACTGCTCTTCCAAAAAACACACGGATACATTGTCGTTCATTATAGGACTGAGAAAAGCAAGACCCATTGCAGCTGTGTTCTCTCCTGACTAGTCAGCTCCTGATGGTTTGTGGTACCTATGATCCCAGTTCAGGACTTCTTGGCCGTACAATTTCTACTATAGAAAGTGGAAATGTTTTTCAGGCTGAAGCAAGAAAAAGGAGAAGCCAAAAGTGGACTGCATGAAGGATAATAGAGCCATCTTAAAAAATGGCCTCCGATTCGATTATAACAACAAAACTGTTTCAGTTTGTTACGTATTTTCAAGTAATTCAAAACAGCACAGATGTCCCGCTGTTTTGTGATTCTTACATTACATTGTGCTTTGGAGGGCATGCTGCTGTCAGTGGTGTCAGTGGGATTATCAATTCCCGCTTTTGTTACGCTGAACCACCCCTCCTCCCCCCCCCCCCCCCCAAAAAAAAAAGGAGCTCTGAGGAGTGCGGTCAGATAGTGCACTGTGGTGCGAAAAGCAAAATTCATAAATTTCCATCTAATGTCTGGGGAAATTACTAGCGACTCAAACAGTTTGTACTCATTTCCCAACGAACATTTCATTGCAATTGGCAATTTCCATACTTTGTTCCAACAACGTTCATGTGAATCTTTTCCACCTTGTATGACAGAAGACGGCGGGCTGTTCCTATGGATGTTCTCTTCTGGACCTCGACAATGATTGTATACCTTGTAGCCAGAACACACAAAAAATACTTATTCTACTTATTCGTGGTGTCGGTTGCAATGTGGCCAACAACACTAAAGCTTAGCTTTCTCGAGAGTGAACCCCTTCCCTCAACCCCCCCCCCTCCCTAGAAAAAACAACAACCATCCAAACAAACAAACAGAAGATAACCGTGCCATATGTTGTCTCTGTACAGCGATCATTCCTTGGACAAGAGGATCTCCTTTTACACATTTAATTCGCTCCTCGAGTAAGATGGCATCTTCACTATATCTAAAGCATTAAGTTACATTTTAAGACCACGAATTGTTTACTTTTTAACCTGATTACGTATAATATTTATTAATTTGTTCAATCAGTACATTGTATTTAGTTGTCTGCTTGCATTTGTTCGTTCATTTGTTATTCCTAGGAGCTTACGTTTTTTGAGTTGTTTTATAATGGGGGGGGGGGGGGGGGGGGGGTGTCAAACTTGACATGTTAGCTTCTGACACCATTGATATAAATAGAAAAGTGCATAAAATTATGCCCCTGCTATGTATCTTCTACTTCTGGGTATACAGTTACTTTCATCTACCTGTCGTTTGACGGTTCAATATGCATGTACTTTGCGCGGGAATTTTCTTACTTTTCTTTTTCATAATTTTTACAACTGAATCCTCAATAACCGTAAATCATGCCTGTGTGACCAACACTTTTGGGAGAAATGTGATATTATGACATGTCCAATAACCGCCCACAATAGAAACCTAATGCATTGGTTTGTATTTTAAGAAGTAGAGGTGTAGTTTATGAGGAGGGCAACAAGGAAACGAATGACTGTGGTGGTTCTGTTTTATTTGCTTAGCTTTTGGTTTATCTTTAAAAAAAAGTTTGTCAGGTACAAATGTGTACTACATAATAATAGTCTATGAAACAAATTGACGACATAAAGCAAATGTGACTAAGCAGATAAGCCTTCGACATTGTCTCATCTAAGATCGAATCGTTTAGTCTTTTCACTCTGTAAGATTATTTTTGTTGTGTCATCTCATCCATGTGTTATACATGTATGTTTGGAGAGAATGCATCCAAATGTGTTTTTTGTGATAACTTTTTTTTATCACAGCAGTCGCAGTAGATTTTTAAAATAAACGGTGTGTATATGTATATGAAATTGATACTATGTGTAGAAAACAACAATACCACTATAATAATAATAACAATAATAATAATAATAATGATAATGATAATGATAATAACTATAACAAATAGCAATATAAATATTATAATAGCATTATTAGTTGCAGTAATAATGATATAACACTGAAAATAAGTAGTATACTACTAAATGTAAAATCTGACTTATTATTTATCTTACAGTTTTTAGCTAGCTTAATACGTTATTGGTGACTTTGTCAGTAGGATACATGGGTCGCGGGCCTTGCTCCCCAACAATTAATTGATGAACAAATAACGATGGGAAAAACCCTTCAGAAAGACTCTAATTGGTATCATTAAAGGGTTTTACGGCACTTGCAACATATTAATAGATCCTAAAAATGCGGAAGATAAGAGTTGTTACTTGAGAGTAACATACAAAGAAAAGAAAGAGGAGAGATAAGGACGATAGATGTTTGGCAGGAAAAGAGCAAACCTCACCAGAGCACCCATAAACAACCGCAACGCACTAAATCGACCGCTGGTTCGGCACAGTTGATACGTGTACTTTATGAGGATGAATGAAAGACAACAGTCGGACCTTTGCACTTTGATACCGGTTTCCATTGTCTGACTATAAATTGATCACCAGATTATAAAGGTTTTACGCCGAAATCGACACATTTTAGATCATTAGAAAGTGGTTGGCTGGGCCAGCCATGACTGGATGGCATACAGGACAACAACGGGAAAGACGGATCAGCTCCATACAGTACACGTCTACTACACACTGGGGTCAGCCTAAAGTCAGTTGTATGCAGCAATGATGATCCTCCACATCACGGCCCTGGCACCCATCTAAAACGTGTTGCTTTGCGCAGGTCGTTTCGTTTCAATCGTATTGCTATATAGAGCGGATTGAAAGGGAAAATATGTCAAAAGGGTGTACATTCTAAAAGTAACTTCAAATCATATTTTTTTCTTCTTTTTTAGATTGTTCTGTTTATTTCTTTTTCTTTTCATTCATTTGACCTCATCCGGGTAAATAATGTGTTGGGTTTGAGAGACATTGGTGGGGAGAAATTTAATAAATTTTATCCTTAATGTATTCCTGTATCTGGATTTGTTAGAGCTTTCTTTCGTTGTTGTTGTTGTTTTTTTTTGTGCATGTGTTTAGGCTATCCACCTATGGTGATAATGAATACATGGTGCTCATTAAGCATTTGTGAGTCTTTCGATTTTTTACTCTCAATTTTTCTCTTATCTGTCTTATCCCAGCTTTGGTGGCTTGGACGTTTTTCTTTTTACATGAATTCAAAAACAAAAGTATTGACATTTTTAGAGATGCAGTGGTTGCTTTCTGGTCTGACCGCGAATAACAGAAATAACACAACACATGTCCTCCTCTTGTCAGTCTGTCTATCTGTCTGTCTGTCTCCCCCCCCCCTCT
>NW_004797845.1:365016-366214 GCF_000002075.1 Aplysia californica
CCCCCCGACGTGTCTTTCTCTCTTTCTTTCTTTAACGCGCTCGCTCGATCACACACACAAACACATACACACACACACACATACACTCACACACACACAAACACACACACACACACATACGCACACACGTGTACAGGTTTCAGATTCAAATCTAACAGCTTGAGACTCAGAGCCATGGATGGACTGGAGACTGATTCAACAACTTCTATCAAAATTATGCACATCCTTTTGGGAGATATTTCAGTCAATAATGATTTTTGGGTAGATTTTCAAAAGATTAATGGCTCATAAATTTAAAATAGAACGGTAAAGTTTATCGGAGTAAAGCTTAAGCACTCGCCTTGGCATAAAGTCGATTCATACAGGGCCATAAAAAAAAATATCGAAAAGCAGCTGGTATAACCTTCAAATAAAACCCCAAACTATTGTATTACTTTTTATCATTATTCTTTTAAAATTTTGTATTTTTAGTTAAAGAAAAGCACGTAGACACGATCACTGTCATAATGTGAGGCATCAGAGTGAAATCAGGGGCTCGTCAAAATAATAAAAATCCAAAGAAAATGCGTTTTTGTTACAGTTTGGCAATTTTTACCTTAATGTTTTTGGCTCAACACTTTTTATGTCCATATAAAAGCACATTTCTATGTGAATTTTACTGAAAGACGTTGATTAATGGTACAAAATATGTAAATTTTCAGTTTTCAACGACTCTCAAGCTATAGATGTTACCAAACTTTGGCGGCCAGTTTCGCGCTAATTTTACTTGTGAAACCAGGCTGCTCCCACCTCCTTCAATCGCAAATATTTCGACTTCTAGTTAAGATATATATGTATTTTTTTTTTCATAACAGGGCAAATGAATAAACTTTCAGATAATATCAATAGCTCCACAAGCTCAAAAATTGACGAGCGCCTGGTTCCTCCCTGTCATGACACCTAGGAAAAGAAAAAAGACAGAAAGACAAACAACACACGGGAATAGTACAAAAGTAGGACTGCCATTGGCGATCTATTATGTACCTGCGTCCGCAACTTCGTTTGATGCAAGTATTGAGAGATCCTCCTTTTAGGGAGTTCCGAAGTATTCTATAAATCAGCCCCTGAGAGAGAGAGAGAGGGAGAGAGAGAGAGAGAGAGAGAGAGAGAGAGAGAGAGAGAGAGAGAGAGAGAGAGAGAGAGAGAGAGAAAGACAGAC
>NW_004797845.1:366891-386948 GCF_000002075.1 Aplysia californica
CACACCACCACCACCACCACCACCACCACCATCACCACAACAACAACAGCAAAGTCAAGAACTTTATAAAACAACCCCAAAACTAACAAACAGTAAACAGGAAAAGTAAGATTAAGTCAACACAAAACAAGAAATTAGAAAGATGAAAACATTTTCAGAAGCAGACACGACACGAAAGAGAGGACGATGCTCCCGGGACGGACACGAGACACTATGGCCAAGACTCGCTTTCGCCTCGAGGTCACTGGGAAGAACAGGAACATCAGGATGTCACTACAACTACAACCTTCTGTAAGTTTTATTGTCATTGATGTGGGCCTATAGCAGCCGAGCAACACGCAAATTTTTATACTAGCATGAGCAGCTGCTGAAAACAGGAAAGGCAATGGGCGAGAGGAAGGTTAGTCTTCGGCTGCAGTAATTCGGTTTAAACTAAAACTGGTCACTTGAGGGTTGAAGGTGGGATCCAAGGTCATGTGGTTACTCGTGGAAGCAGACAGATGAGATAAAGATTGATTTACTTGAAAAGAAACACACAGAGCAGGAATTGCCTCTCATGCCTTGCGAAATTGTTGGTTTATGGGGGCAAGATGGGGAGGTGGGTCATGATGTATCTCCACAGTAAGCACCGGCGTCTGTGCGTCTGTGTGTGGTTTAAAATTCAGGCTATCCGCCTTGCATAGAATAGATACGAGTACGTTTCCTACTAATCCTACCTGTGGATGTTTTTCTTTTAACTCCTTCATGGAGACACCATTCAGATCGGGACGACCCCAATACATAGAATGGAGCAGACCGCTGTTACATCTTTTAAATCAAATGAGTCGATAAGGGTGTCACAACTTACAACAAATAGTCAGTGGGTACCCGGACTGTTTTTACTGATATTAATTCATTCTGCACTGAAGCCTCGTGCTGGATCCCATGCAGGTACGTGGATATTCTATTTTAATATAGTATAAAGCGCATAGAGCCTGCTGTTGAGCGGGGATATGCGCTATACAAATGCTATCTATTATTATTATTATTATTATTTATGTATAGGTCCTTAGAAACATGCAAATCTTTTGTTCATTAGCCCCTGGATGTCGTGGCATATGTTCATGGGCCAGTGGACCTGCATTTTAACTTTCATTAAGACTGTCTTCTTTACATTGGCGGCCTGGTTCAAATGATGCGAAGGTGTTAAAATGTGTTTTTGGAAAGGGGGAAGGGGTGGGGGGAGGAGAGTAGGGTTGGGGTCAATCTCTCCTGTATTATCTCCAACCCCATTCTTTCCCCTCCTCTTTAGTCTGCTTCACCCTATCTTCTTTCTGCCTCCTCCTCCTCCTCCTCCTTTCCTCATCTTTCTCTTGTTACCTGTATATTTTTGTTGCTCTCCTTTCATTAACCTTCCTTCTTCTATTCTTATTATCAGAGAGAAGGGAAAAGTACACAGTGCCAAAAATTCATTTTTTATTTTATTGCATTTTAAAACTGATATTTCACAAGATGTACAGCTTGAAAAACAGCATGTGCTAATCAATTTCTCTGAAACATGCAAACTAAAAAGAGCTAAAGGGTAAAGGCGTATTTTTTCATGCTCTTAATAAGTTAACTTTTGAGTAGGCCTACCTTGTTTTGTATTTTAATTCTGTACAAATTGATCTTGGGTTGAACATACCAAAAGTTACATTAAGTCCTGTTTACAAACATTAGTATAGGTTTATATCAAAATACTTTTCTGTTTTAGTTATCACAGAACTTCTTTGGAAAAAGATAACAAGCGATATACAATGTACACAGAATAAAGAAGTATCAAGACACAAACATTACCATAACTTGAGTTCATGTACACATGTTAAAATTCCAGACTTCTCTCATTCAATATTGTTTTTGAAAGAAATTCAAAATAATTTCAAAATTTGCGATCCCACATAAAATCATAATTAAGTTCAAACATAGCAAACATACTCACAGCTATAAGATCTGTCATTGTAATCTTGATAAAGACATAAAATAATATCCTCTACTAAATTGTTAGCAAAGAGAGAAAGTGCAATGAAAACCAAAATTCACTTTGCTCAAGCTTGGAAGTTTTCAGTCTATCTGGGGGTTGTGCTGGAACAAAAACTCCGCCTGAAAAGAAGCAACATTATTTGTAACATTTTGTTCCAAATGATAAGTGCATACAAGTTGTTACTACCTAAATTATGATATTGTTTTTCCCTTCCTAATCTCAAAATGATAGTCATAATATATATGACCAAGAGAAAGATAGAATAAGTGAATCTTATTTACCTTCCAATAAAGACATTTTTCTTTCAGTTTAAATCATATAAATCTAAGAAGATAAAGATAAAACTAATTTGTAATCAACAAGACCGTCATATCTAAGAGCAGCTCTTTGAATAACAAATAAAGTATTCCTAAATCGAATAAAAGAGTGACTTGTGCATTTTGTAGCCTACTTGTGTCAACCATACTCTGACTCTGAGAAAAACATGATCTATATTAACTGTGTGCGGTTTCTTTTATGTGAGACGTGGTAAAGGGAAAAAAAACAACTAACATAGATTCTAAAACAAAACATGACCCTGACTGAGAAAACTTTTAGGAAAGAACTTCTTCCTCATGTCACTAGTGCAAAGATTAGTAGGAAAAGACATCAGAAAGTAAAATATTAAATTAGAGATTTTGTAATATGCAAAAGTTGTGTATCAGAATCTGAGCACTTTTTTGCTACACTATGCATGTGCTTAGCTGAGAGCTTCCCAAGCAACATAATATGATGACTTGACTAATTCGCACTGATGCATCAATTGTTCATGTTCCTTGTGTCGATCAAATTCATAAATTCTCTGGCCTCTGTGACAAGGTAAGCAATGCTAAATGCTATCAAAAGAACTTAAACAGGCGAAACAAAGCAGAGCTCAGTAAACTGCTCATCAAAAGCAGCGAACTTACATGCAATTTTGTCTGTGGCAAACACAACACACTTGTTCATTTCACTAGCTTTCCAAGAGTGCCTATTTATAACTGAACTGTGCTGTACTTTTTCCAGCTGTTATAGCAGTGTTTACTGAGGCAGTAACCATAGTCTGCTAAACAAGGACAGACCGTTGAAACTAACATGAACTTACCAAATAGTCAATTGGGTCCTCTGGTCTGGACTTGCAGCAGTCAATGAGACCCTGTGTCAGTGTGGGCATCACATGTTTCATCAAATAGTTCCTCAGAGGGATAGACTGTGCTTCCAGCAATTCATATTCTTCTCTCTTCACTTCATTTAGACGTTGAGACTGGAAAAGTAAAAGAAGCAAAACAAGACGTGAGAGTTTGATTATCCATTATGTTTACTTTTAGAACTCTTCTGTGGCTGAAAAAAAAAAGAGTTGAAAAAAGACAAAGATGTTGGATGTTCCTTTTAAAATTCTAAGAAATACATATAATACAAAAATACATGACTCTGTTCACTTTATGTCCTTTGAGAACAAAAGAACAACAGTCTCTGTTAAAATGTAACTTTTCTTATTTATGTTGGTCTCATCTTTTACCTTCTAATTTTGAGTATTCAGTCAAAACACCAAAGTCAATTTTCTGGAAGAATTAGCTGAAAAGTATGAGCAAGGACCAAGTATATGTGACAGAAGCGTTTATCCAGTAAATTCCATTCCACAACTCTGATAAATATCAGCCTACCCATTCTTCCTGTCGTCTCCTCCTCTCCTGAAGTTCCTCTGCCTCCTTCCTTTCCTTCTCAGCCTTTTCCTCTGCTTCCCTTTTCACTCTTGCTTCTTCTTCCAGCCTTCTCATCTCTTCCAATTCTTCTGGGGTGGGTCCTGTAGTAAATGAGGAAAGAAAAACCCCCCACTCAATATGCAATTTCAGCATGAAGTCTTTTTCACAACTACTTGAAAAAAAAAAACACATTCCGAAAGGAACACTCTCAGTCATGAAGGAATCTGGTATCCCTCGTTTTATCTAAATTCACTGTCATAATCAAAGATAGATTATTTATTCTTTACTTTACATTTCGATACAGTTTTCCCAAAGCATACATTCAGACTTGAATATTGTGAATACAGGAAACAATTCCTTCAAGAACAACCGTAGTCACAATACTTGAGAAAATTGTCAAAGATCACCGTTCAGCCAAAAGAATATCTTAGAGAAAAACTATGAATCTCAGTTATTTTTTCTGATTTTGTTCAATCATGTTTACCTAAAACTGAACACGTTTCCATCTTATTTTAAGAAGTGCAAATAGAAGAGAACAGGTAAAATACACTATCATGCGCAACTGTTAAACAATTTATTCATTTTGGTGCCAAGTTCTTACCATAGTTTCTGGGGCTTCCAAAAATTTTCTTGATCTTCTCAGCAGTATCTTTCATCATCTCTGAGTTGTCCTTTGCCACATCTGAGAACAAAAAAAGAATAATAATTAATTTTGCTTGTCTTCATAGAAAGTATAATTCATTTTTTCCAAATTTTCTTCCCTCCACAAAGCATAAAGGTAATACTTAAAAGCAACATCACAATTGGTCCTATCTCTGGACCAACAAGTAGCAGAGAGCTATTTATACTTCATCAAAATATTCTTGTCGGTTTTTGTGGGGAACTTGATGCTTTCTCTTTTAGGCATTTTTTAATCATGGCATTGATTCTGAGCAGATTCTTCCCCCCCCCCCCTTCCCAAACTCTTCCACCCTCATACTTTTTTCCCTCCTTTTGCAACCATACACTACCGGGATAACCCACCTATTTTCTCTGGATGGAACTCAAGCTCATCAAAGTAGTTGAGCACTGTATCATCCTCTGTGTTGGTGTTCCTGTAGTCTGTGAGCCGACGCAGCAGCTCTTTCTCCGTGTTGTGTGTGTTGGTCACCACCGACTCCGGCAGGTTCATCACACGCTGCTTCAGGAAGTCATCCACGGCCTCCAGGTTGATGACAAATTCTGGCATGATGGTTTTATCGAAGCTAGCCTGTCCTTCTGCCGCCTCTTCCTCATCTTCTTCATCTACAAAGGAACAAATGACATCATGCATGATGGAAAAATGTGTAAAGTAAATGAAAATGTACACTGACACAAATGAGAGACTCTTTTTTAGTTTAGTTTTAGTAGAGGTTTTACGGCTGTCAACACAAAATCACAGGGACGTCACAACTGATGATGCTCAAAAGTAGACAACAACCATTTGTGCACATTGAACACAAACACAAATATCTATAATAATACATTTAAAAAGAAAGGAAAAGAAAGAAAGGAAACTCAGATTTTAACAAGGAAAACAATTATAAAATGTTGGAGAAAATATCAAAGAATAGAGAAAGAAAGAGTTAGCCGAAGAGGCACAGAACTATTGCCGATCAACTGCAGGCAAAAAAGCACTGAAACATGATGTAACTGTGGCAGAAAGTCAGGCAGACAATCGTTAAATGTAGTCTAAGAAAGTCCTTCTTTAACTCATTCGCTACGCCGAGCCGTGGGGGTCGGCGCGGCTCAAGTGCCGTCAGTACGTTAAGCCGCCCCCGGCGGCTCGAGAACCGTCGTTCAATTTTAGCTTGGTTTCTATTCCAATCCACTTATCCATGTTAAAATAAAGGTCATAATATAATGTTGACTTCCGGGTCAAGCGTTTCCACCGAAAATCGGAAGTTTTGATTCAGTTTTGAAACATGATTTCGTAGTTTATTCGACTTTGTTTTATCGCGAAGCCCAAATTATAGCCCAGACACCAGTCTTAGTACTTTTACACAACAAAATGTATAATTATTTTGCTCACTAAAGAAGTGTAGGACTCTTCTTTATAATATTGATACTATTGGACGCAAATTGCCGGTGCACTGTAATTGAGAAATCAATATTTGAGTGCTAGATCTAGGCCTAGATCTAAATAGTCAAAATATTTTTTTCTCCCTAAAATCACTACTTTTGGGTGAAATTAATAAAAAAAATACCACTCAAGACATGTATAGGTTTATTCCAAGTGCAATTCTGAATAATTCCATATAAGTTACGCGTATTTTTTTCTGTTTGTGATCCTTTTTTCAAAATTATTTAAAAAATTATTTTTTTTCAATATCGGATGTTATGATCCAAATGTACAAACATTATGGAATGTATGTAAATAACTGCACATTTTTCAATATTTTCCTGTTCTATATACAGTTATGGTTATTTTGAGGTATCATTTGACTAGGTGCAAACATGTTTTTTTAGCTTCACCTGAGATTATACATTTTTTATTTTCCAATTTTATCCGCATCCAATCAAAATTGTGTTGCATAATCGCCTCTTACAAGAACCAAAGTTGAAAAATACGCAAATAAATAATGTAGGTGTATTCTACAAACCATACTGAAAATGTTGGTATATAACATGTTGATATTTATTTGAATTTATGGCCCCAAAGACCTGCGAACTGCGCACTAGTCATCATCTCATTTCGCCCTCCCGAAAAGAATTCGTCCACAAGCCGAAAATAATACGTAGCGAATGAGTTAAGACACAATGTCCTTCCATAAAATCCCAGGATAATAACCAACAGTGGGTAAACAAGTTGCATTGGATTTTTAAAAATACAGAAGCTGCTTTAGATATATGAATCTTTATATTGAAAAAAAGGGAAACAAAACATTTTGATATTGTAAGGGAAACACAAGCCTTCCACGATTTAAACGTGATGAGCAGACTAGTATACAGAAATACAAATAAATCTGCCTAAAATCTGATATCATGATCAAAGGTGCAGGGACTATAAAAAATTGTCAAAGCAACTACAATCTCTCTACTATCATACAAGGCCAAGATGAAAAATGAAATCAGTGCTGTAATAAATCCAAAACGTACTAGCAAACAATTCCTTTGCTTGGGAGAGGGTCTTGGGGTATCCGTCCAAGATAAACCCCTGATTCTGGCACGGCATGGCCTTGAGACGGTCCCGCAAGAAGCGGATGATGAACTGGTCCTCGATGCGACCTCCGTTGTTTTCTTTGCTCTCATTGATCTGGTCCAGGAGTTCCTGGGCCTCCTGGGCTCCGCTGTCCTCCTCCTCCTCTGTGTCCTCCTCATCGGAACGGCGTGTCTTTGCTTGCTGTAGGCATAAGACAAGATAAAGTACATTAACATAAAATAAGGTAGAGATAAGACACACTAAGATAAGATGAGACAAAATACGAAATTAAACTTTGGTTTTTTTATAACTTCAGAAAGTATATTTAAAAAATCAGTAAAACAACAATGATTACGGTAAGATAAGATAAATATTTTTAATCCATACTAGAGAATTTTGATTAAAATTGGGAAGCAGAAAAACAAGAAAATGTGAGAAACATGTATGGCCATGATTCAATGACTAACGTATACAATACCAATTGAAATGTTCAAGAACATTCATCAACTCTGAGCTGTACTAATCTTATCTTAAGTCCAGCCAAGCTGGCATGCAGCTGCTTATGCTAATGGCTGTCAGAAAATGTTAGTGTCAGAGGTTGGGATCTACACCCTGTCACAGTATCTTGAGGTTTTTTTCTTTGAGGTTGAAAATACAAGCAAAACTGTCTAAGACAGACACCCATTGTTGAGGAAAAAAGGGGCCATATTAGACAGGCGGTCATCTTGCACAGTGTCATTGTAATAGAAAAAATACACAAGAGAGGAAATAGGAGATGGCCATTTGTACAGGTAATTGTCTTAATATACAAGTGTCCGTTATTTGTTGGAACTCAACATACTACAACAAAGGAGAGAATGAGTAACAAGAAATAGTCCTCACCAAGCCCTCCAACTCCTCGTCAATGACCTCCTTGATCAGGATGTGATGAAGTTTGTAGAATTCACACAACTGCTTCGTCACCGTGGTCTTCCCTGAGGCGGGGGGACCTAGGATCACTGCTCGGAGGGGCTGAGAAAGGAGAATACAATATTTTTTAAATTCCAAGACTTTTGCCCATAATTGAATGCTTTCATTGCTAGCCACTTTTACAACAATGAAGTTACGTTTTACAGCTTTGGAGTCCCTCCATGACTAAAACAGTCATCATGAGAAGCATTTTTTTTCTTTAAAAAAAAACGTTATACTGAATTTGTTTCTTTTTCCCCAAAACACTATGTGTGGCCTTTTGTGTCTGGACAGACAATCTTAACACAGTATGCATGACACAGCTTTGCCTCTGCAGTCGACATTAAGGAAGTAGACAGTTCAAGAACTGCTTCCCTCCCTTCAGATCTTGACAGTCTTGATATGTGCCGATGGAAAAACTTAGTTGATATGATTAGAATCAAGGAAAGTATAAGGGCATGTCTTACTATTTTCATTTTTTATTACTCTTTTTTTTTTGCTTTAATATACTAGACACAAATGTCATTCTGAAGACCCTTCCAAAAAGGGGGTTTTACTATATTATTTTTGACTAGACCAGAATCTTGGTTGACAGATTGACCTAAAAGAGAGCTGGACCAAAGACAAAGAAGATAAGGAGAAAAAAATGATATCCTTTCACAGTAAACAGTGTAACATAATATGAGTGTCACCTTACTTAAAAGAGGTGTAGGGTATACTCTTAGCAGGATATCAGACACCTAATACTCCAGCCTGCTTGAGGATGTTATGTCAGTAGGGAGACTGCGACATAAGAAACAAGGAACAAGAAAGGAAAGGAGAAAAAACCCCACAGATGAACATCTACCATTTTCAAACTGATTATCAGTTAAGTTATAAAGATTTATGTAAGTGCCTTACTTATTACAGAAGAAATTTTGCTGATTTTAAAAATAAAGAAACATAGTAACACTCACAAAGTAAAGGATTTTACGAGAGAAGAGGAAAATACTTGTACCTGAAGGCTTCTAGAATCTTTGTACTCCTTGATGATTGGAATAATGTTGTCAATGATGCCTGCTTCAGATACCCAGCTGATGTGCATGTTTTCCTTCACAAATACTGAATCCATTCGCAGGTTCACCAGCAGCATATCAAAGTCAGCTTGCTGAAAAAGTTCATTTCTATTTGTTAATCTATCTTGAAAATAAAGAGATTATAATGAACATGAACCAAATTTCTACTCTAAGGACACAAATGGTCTAGGTATTATAGAAAAGTTAATTAACATGACCCTGTATGCAGATATATGGTCCATGATTTGGTTTACTTGTACGTCTTACATGTTTCATATATATATATACCAGTGAAGATAAGCCTGTACATGTGTAAATGAAGTTTCAAGAAATCTATGCTTCACGCTCTGCACTGATGGACGTATGTTTTCCTATGAATGAATGAGTTCAAAATATCCTTCACTAAATAAAGTCAAATTGGTTGAGAACAGACAAAAAAAACTTTACATACTGTGAAGCTTAATTCACTTTTCATATTTTCAGACATTTTCTCTGTTTAGTTGACCTTCTTTCATACAGCTAATTTAAACACACTGACTTAGTTTTATATGCACTAAGCTTCAGTTGTATGCAGAAAAGGTGAAATGGCAACATCGCTAAAAGTATGACTCACCTCAATGTCTTTGCTAAGAAGAGCCTCCTCTTTTGTGATTTGCTTCAATTTGCCTGAGCCCAAGTTCTGACTGACAACCTGGTTGAGTAAAAAAAAACCCAAAAAGCATTTCAGAATCAATCAAGAAAAAGCATTTGCTGTTCTTTAAGGTAAGCATTATCATCTCATTATATTTTTGTTATGCAATATCCTTTACTTAGTAATTTGCTCATCATGAGTTTTGGCAACATTCAATTTTGAGTGTGGTGAATGTCAATACAGACATGACAAAAGTAAATCAAGCTCTAATGGAAGTAGTCTAACAAAATCATATTTACCCTAACAATCTCCTCCAGTGTGTTCTGAGCATCATCTTTGGCAATTATGTACCTCACTTTTGGTCTCGCATCCGCCACATTCTGAATGACACTGCAGAAAATGACATGCCATTGTAACACATATACAATCGAAATTGTCTACAATGGCCACCCATTGTCAAGGAGAAAAGCAGTTGTCTTAATCAGGTGAACATCTTACACATTATAATGTTACAAAATATGCAAAGGGGGAAAAGGGAAGTGGTCATTTGTACAGGTGATTGTCTTATACAGGTTGCCGTTAGCGCAGGTTCGATTGTTCGACTATTGATATCAATCAAATTCTAAAGACAGAAGGACAAAATAAAAAAATGAAACATCATTCAACAGCAGTATTGCCTTAATAATATTATGTTTCGCGGGTTCATTTTCCTTTCCAAAACACTATAAAGTTATGTAAGAAGCAGGACTTGAAGTCAAGTGGGTGTAAAACGAAGAAAACTCCTGGGGAAAAGAATTAAATTCAAGAATACCCTATTAGGTCTTTGAACTACAGCAATCTGCATCATAGTTCAGTCTGATATGACTGAGATAGTGTTGTGCCTCAAGAATAGCTTTCGAAAACTGACTTGAAAAAAAGAGCTTCAATAGTTCATAACGATTGTTGAGATTTTTATACTCAGCACTTATAGATCCTCCCTAGTAGAATGACCAAGAAACACTTACGCAGCAAGATCTTTGATGTGGATGGTAGGAACAATGTTTGTCCCATCACCAAAGCACTGCAGCTGTGGGGCATTGTGCCAGGCAGACTGTAGGGATGGTAAAAGTTAGTTTATCAATTTAATTATCAAAACTGTCACTTTGTTTTTTAAAATGAAAATTTCAGGGGATTTCACACAGACATGACAAGTACTGTCCCTGATCTTCCAGGGTTACATTCAAATAAGTCCAGTGCAAATTGAAAAAAAATATTCAAAATAATAAACATTAGAGGAATCCAAAGAAATTATTTTAAAATTATGTTAATTGGCGTGTAGCGCTTAAGCATATAATAAATTTCATTACAATGACCTACTTACTAAAGGAAAAAACAAATTTACTGACCTTGAACAAATAGTGAAAGATGTTTTCCTCAGCTCCGTATGTCAAACCAGAGCAAATGACATAAGTCACAAGTTTGGCCTTATTCTGCAAAGACAAATAATGTAGGATCAAATTAAATCGTCAGTGTCCATTCTTAAATAAATTCAATTCAAGTTTCTCCATTACACTTGAAATATCCCCATGATATTCTCTTTACTTACTACAGTATTATCAGGACACATATGCTGAATGGGCCTATATCTTTTCACCAGCACACTGTTGCAATTGTTTTTGTGATAAGTCATTCACTGTCTACTGAAATTAAATATTATATAGGGGATGCATACCTTGCATGGTCACATTACATAAATGAAAACATAAAGAAATAACTTTTAAAATAAAATCATGATACTGTGTTTGGGAAGCTTGCAGCTTATTATAAAGGCTTGAAACATCAAAAAGAAAACAGAACAGGTAGACACTTTGTAAATATATATTTTATATTTTCTCTGATCCAGATCTTAAAGTCACTATAAAGCATTGGCAAAATTGTAAAGAAATGTATTTCTACAGTATTTTACAAGTGATATACCTATTAAGAGAGAATGACAACTGAAACCCACCCCCCAACATAAGTAAAATAAAATAAAATAAATTAATAAATTAATGAATAATTAAATAAATAAATACATAGATATAAATATGAATGAATGAATGAATGAATGAATGAATGAATGAATGAATGAATGAATGAATGAATGAATGAATGAATGAATGAAATATTAACAATAAATTAAGAAAAATTAATTATAATTCAATACAATGAAGGTTATAGGAATTTCAGTCACACACTTATTATTAGGAAGGACACATTTATTATCTATACGTGTTGTACGTTAGATCTGAGGAAAATGTAGGTACATTTGAAACTCTCTCTGATTCGAACAAAATATAAGGGGACGCTGTTCCCATTTGTAGACACTTCACACTAACGCTATAGACTGCCAACTTTATCAGAACAGACAGCCAACTTTATTAGAAAGTTATATTGTGTTGTCAACATTGTTTTGGTTTGTGCATTTCCCTGTTCAATGGCTCGTACGAATCCGAGTATGTTATTTCCAAAGATTACATCATTTACCAGATGTCGTAAAAGACACAGACAATGCCTGGATGCCGACTGACTATCCATGCAAATATTTATGGCTTTCAAAAATGTATTAATAAACCTTATACAGCGACAAAAACTCAAAACAAAAACCAAAAAAACCCAAAAAAGAACCTAAACAAAAATTACCGTTTTTCCCAGCTTGATAACAGTTTTCTCAGCACTGATATGTTCCTTGAAGTTTGGGTGAGGCTTGCGTCTGCGATAATCATCTTCCGTGAAAGGAATTTCGGGATCATCCTGAAAAATTAGAGACGTGATGTGATTATCACACTATCAAACCCAAGCAGAGAAGATAAGCCCACAAAAAAGAAGTAGGCCTACTGATGCTTATTTACCCCTGCAAAACTTACAGTAGATATAAGTAGGCCTACATGGTGACCTTTAACCACAGGAGCACAACATAATGTATTTGAAATGAGATTATAGTAAAATAGTTAACTATTTGATTTCAGGTTGTTTTTTTAGTTCATATATACCAACAGATTTGAAACACACAAAAAATATATATTTGTCAAATACTCATACTGATGAGTGCATAACTAATTGATGCACAATAAAAAAACCCAGAGAAACAAAACAAACTCTTAATTTAACCAGTACCAGGTTTTAAAAAAAGCCAGTAATGATTTGCAATACTTACAGGGTCCAAAGGTTTACTCTTTGCCCATGTCATGCAGGAGGAGATTAAGATAAACATCTTTGATTTATCGATTTTCTCAAGGTCTGAGTGCATTTCTGTAGAGGGAAGAGCAGATGATATAGCTTTTTAATAAAACATTTCTATACTTGACAATAAAAATAAATAGCAGATTTTAATTTCAATTGGGTATTGACTGTATTTTGCTCAAAGCAATGGTGAATTTTTAAACAATTCAAATAGTTGGGTTTTTTTTTACATAACAGTGCAAGGTCTATGTATTTTTTGAACGAGGAAA
The DNA here is from genome assembly GCF_000002075.1 of Aplysia californica. Taxonomy (NCBI): domain Eukaryota; kingdom Metazoa; phylum Mollusca; class Gastropoda; order Aplysiida; family Aplysiidae; genus Aplysia; species Aplysia californica. Next base: position 379,876 of record NW_004797845.1, read on the forward strand.
AACATCCCAACTGGGGAGAGTGTTGCTACCCCAAGTGCATAAACTAGTAACCATTTTCACCAAGATGCCTACAATAGAGAAAAAAATTCAAACAATTACAATGAAACTCGGATAAAACGTACGTCACGTCTGACCTTCAAATGAGAGCCATTTTCGTTTCTTTAATGCCATACTGAAGAAATGTTGGAAAATTCTAAGAATTTACATTAAACTCTACTAAGCATATATTGTGTGAAAGGGACGATTCATTTAAAGGCACGTCTGTGTCATCTATCATCCATAACGTACTGTTTGTTAAACATTCCAGCGGGCAATTCATTGCGTAAATCTTTGACAAAACTAGCTTATGATTGTTATATTGCTCAGTAGCCGGGGGCAAAAAATGACTGACGCGTTTGTATCTCTACAGACGTTCCACCCCCAAACTGCTTGTGCCCCCTTCCCCCCACCCAGACACACACACCACACAGTCACTTTTGCTTACCGCCCATCCAACCCCGACACACGGTAAGACATGTGAGCCTGTTTTCGTATGAAAGAAGACCACTGATTTGTAGCATAAGATCTGAACAATAAGCTACACGAATAATGGTTTGCGATGCAGGTGTCATGGATGGTTTCCAGGAATAGTTAAGGTTCGGTGCGAGAAAAAAATGAGAGAAGCAATGAAAGCGGGGGCTGTTCATCCTGCAAGCAACTTCGTTGAATCCGAGCTTGCTCATTTATGTGTTCGAGGAATCAAAATTATTTTTTATGGATTTTGCGCATTTAAGCAAACAGGGAATCCTACTCCTTTAGTTGATCCAAGTTTTCGTTGAATCTGAGTTTGTTGAATCCGAGTTCCACTATATAATGCTCGCCAAAATGGCAGTCTCCTTCTAATCCTATATATGAGAAATAAGTTCAGCAAAACTTTGTATTAACATCCCAATAACTTTATCATTTCATCTCTTCCCTGACTTCTTAATATCATACCCTTTCCACTAAAAGGATTTTTGCGTAGAAAAAGCTGTCCTTGAATAAGTACCCCATTCCATTACAAAAAGACAAAATAACCGAAGACTGTGCGTACAAATAGTGCTATAACAATTGATTATTATTTCACATTCTCTCCATACCTGACACAGCCCAAACAGCTTCATCAATCTGATCTGGATCTTCGGTGATGTCATAGATGATAATATCACACTCTACCAGATACTCATACAGTTGATCCTTGTTCTCAAACTGAGGACATTGTAAATTTACTATAAGACAGACAATATAAACCATATTATAAAAATTGTTTCTATTATAGCATCATACAACTATTGCTAAGGAAGAGCTCTTTCACCAAAATAATCATGCATCTGAAGGTGAATATGTTTATACATTCTTTTTTTTATGGGGGAGGAGGAACTATCTATTAATGTGTATAGAGATTATACTTCTGGTGGCACCGACCTTTACGTCAATTTTTAAAAGAAACCAGAAATTCTTCAGACCTCAAATTTAAACGTTCAAATTCATTATTTCTAAGAACATGTTGTAACCAGACTTTAATAATTTTGAACGTAAGAACTTATAAAGTTATAGGTTTTGATAACAATGTATCATTATGAAATGCACCAGAATTAAGGCATTTTTACGAATTCCACGTTAAAAACAATGTAAACGTCCCTCCTTCACTAAAGGCTCAAAGCTGGTCAGTCAGCTTAGGCTGACAGTGTAACACACCATTTAGGTGGATGGTCACTTTGTGTGTCCTTGAGAAACACGATAATCCTAGCTGAAAAATAGGGTGCTGTACAGTGGCGACCAGCAATTGTGTGTGGATTGTGTACGATTGTGATATTGTGTATTATTTGTGCATTTATGTATTTGTGTGCGTACATACACCATTGCAAAACAAATTTCCCAAGGTGATCAATAAAGTGGAATTTAATCATGTTATTTTTATGTAGTGGATATTCTAAAGACACACGTATTCAAAAACATGTTTTCCAGATTTTGATGAAACCGAAATTCACAAAATCCAGGTTTTAGTGACACCCCCCCCCCCCCCCCACCCCATCCTCTATATCCTCTTTTTCAAGCAATTGTTTTTGGAAAATAAAAAGCAATTATTTCAAGGTAAACACTTCAACTGCTGGAGAAAACTCTCATTCTTTGGATAGTATGACTACAAAGAACAACTGAAAAATATTAGCTTCTATCATCTTACAAGGATCAGTTCCTTAGCAAAGTCTGGCTTTTGTTTTTCCCTGTCCTTGACAGTTCCAACAATTTCATAACATCCCTCTCTGCTTTTCTCCATGATGGAGCTGCTAACTGACTGGTTGTCTTCATCTTCCTCTGCTTCCTCAAGGCTTGCACCAACAACACACCGAGACAGGAACTGAAAAGCAACACAAGATTGTTTTAAGTAAATTAAATTGAACTTGAAAATGTACATTAGTATCAGTAGGCCTATTCCACATTTTCACTAATTCAGGGATGAGTTCATGGAACACTATGAACCAGCAAAAAAAAAGAGACCATAACATGTAAAAATCTTCTAAGAACAGAGTTGATGAGCCAAGATACTTAGTTAAATCAGCATCACTGAAGGGTTTATGTTATATGAAGATGAAGAAAACAAAAATAAATTACAGTCACTGATTTAAACATTTATCTAGCAGGATTTGAAACAATGATTATTTGGTGCATTTCTGTACAAAACCCACATGAAAAAACCTGCACAGAGACTGAATATCACGTCACTGGTTTTTATGCATACATAAATCAAAATGAGCACCAATATTATTATGTGAGATATCTATGCAGTGGCTATAAGTTATAAACTTATCCATAATCTTGATTTCATCCTTCTCTCTACCCTTTTCATAAATGGCAGTTGTCAACTCCTCAACCTTTTTTTTAATACAGATCAATCACAAACAGGTATAAATCTTAAACCTATGTGCGCTTGTTGATTTGCCCTCTACCCTGTAAAATGTTATCATTTGTTATTATTTCAACGTAAGAAGCAGCTCCATTCATGATCTAAGGTCCAGATGCATACACCAGAATCATATCTGCAGACGTGAAATAAATAATAATGAAAACTGAAGTAATCTACCTCTTTGTCAGCATAGGAAGCAGCCTCTAAAGGGTACTAGATCTGGCTAGTGGTAGTTGTAATGCTTCCTTCCCAGGTCCTCCCAACCTTGTTTTATGGTGCCAAGACCAGGACAGTGTACTAAAGACATGCCATGATGCTGGGTTTATGTTCCCCGATAAGTATATTTCTGCACCTCGCCTTCCATTCGGTCCCGTATCATTCCGGCCTTGGCTCGGCGCACAAGCGCCCAGCATCATCCATTGCTGTGATGACCGGGTCCCGTATTCCCGCAGCTCAAGTGTGTGTGCATCAGTCTGCTTGAGTTTGTGTGCGTGGTGGCCTACTTCTAAAATTGCTTGCGTTGGTTTGTAACCAGGGCGTACCTCTCATTCAAAACACGACAAGTTGGTAGCTCAAATATGTTCTTCCAATAAAATTACAATAAATTGACCAACTTAGACATGAGGAGCTCGAAAGGATAGCCAGGAAATTAGACTTTCATTATTTTCTATACAAAATCTTTCAAAATAAGCTTGATTTTATATAAAATGATATATATATATTAGGCCTACCTGATAAAAGTAGGCCTAAGCATATTTGATAGTTTTGAATACCACTGTGCAGGTAAAAAGAAAAATCTGAGAGCAAAACATTCAGAAATTGACCTACATTATTTCCATTTGAACTCTTATAGATCGTTCAAAACAACAAAAGAGCGTCTAAAAAGGTTACTCGAATGAGCGTAACTATTACACCTACTCTTATAATGACTTATCAGCTGGTGAGAGGGGGTTATTCATGTGTTCATAATACTTTATAATTATAGAAGCTATAAGAGACAGAGCGTTATTTTCATAATTGATTGACACGTACTCTCACAATATTCAGGGCGAAAACATACATTTCGCGGGCAGCTCGCAGTATACACTAAACAGTTAACACAGTGAGTGACCCCGGTGGCCTGCCAAAATGTCCATATGGTAAGAATAATAGCTGATAGATGAGACGACAGACGCAGGATAGTATAATCATTTCCATATGAAATGCCTCAGGAGAATTCTTAGTATAAAATGCAGAATACCGATTAAGCTCTCAAAAGAGCAAATGACGAGAATCTGTTTACTAGCTCTATAAACGACTCAATTTTTAAAAAATGCCAGATTTCAGAATCCAGAAGGCAGTATTTTATTTTGAACTGTCCTCAGGGAAACATGGAGGCGCACCTCAAAAAAATTTTTTTAAGCGCTACAAGGACAACCTGAAAATGTCTCTGCGGAACTTCAACATAAAACATGCCATACCCAGAGCCTACCTTGACAGACTCGGATGGAGAGCAGCAGTCACAGTGGGCAGCAAATAAATCATATAAACTTCACGAATAAGAAATGTTAAAAATAAGAGAGTAAGTCCACAAGCTGAACACATAGGCCTATATACACAAAAGGAGCTTCGAAATGTTCAACAAACTGTGGTAAACTTTTCTCTGCCACTTACCAGGGCCAGGGCATGGCCATGGCTGAGGAGTTTTATTGAATTTATTGGTAATTTTGAAGCGGTTAACCTATCCAAGCTTACTGGTATTGAATAAAACGCGTCAATTTTTATCTTCACACAAAATAAAGTTTTTACCTTTCCGATGTTTTTGCCCTGGAAGCTATCCAGGTGGTTTATAAATATCTTTTTGCTCTTAGGCTTCTCCGCTGCGTCTTCGGCGCTCGCCATTTTGTTTAAGATGTTGCTATGAACGACGTTCGTTTCCGGTTCAGCCAGTTAGCCAGGACTTCTCATGTGGATTGAGGATAAAGTATTTTTTATTTTCGAACCGAAATAATAATAATTATTTCAAGATGCCTGAAAGAGATTGTGAGATCTGTGTGGATTCATTTTAAATATGTATTTGTTTTATTTTTTTAACTTGTTAGTCATTTATTATTAGAAGATCATATCCTCTGAACACTGTGTTAGAGAGGTAGGCTACTGGTATGTGTGAACTTGGCAATGTTTCTGAGCGTTGACCATAGATCACAGAATTCTACACTTATAGAAGCGGAACTCCCTCTTCGCGATCGCCGATTCGCTGTGAGGAATTGAAACTAAAACATGGCGGCCGGTTGAGGGCACCTTTGGCTGCGCCGCACAGCGAGGCTTCGCGTTGCTATGCACGCTGATGCTAGTGGTAGGGCTTGGAAGACACCTTACATCAGTATTTTAAAACTTTCTTCGAAGAGGAAATATAGTGAGATAGTCTAGTACCTTTTTATTATGTCATAATTGGCAATGTTACAATGTTTTTGTATTTGTATTGTTGGTTTGTTGTTTTTTAAAATGATGGGATGGGATCTAGAATCTAGATCTAGATCTCTGGATCTACTAAAGACCTTCACAATCACAATACACTTGATAATAACACTAATTATGAACATTAATTCTGTTGGCAAAATATCTAGATATAGTCTTGATTAGTACTAGATCTACGATAAGGGGACGCTGACAGTAACATGCTCACTACAATAATATTGTCATTAAACTTAAGGCCATCCAAAGCAAGCAAAAAAAGAACAATATAAGCCTTTTCTCCAATTTACTAGAAAGAGATAAATAAATTGAGCTTATATTGAGGAAATGTATTATTTTTCACTTTAAGAATTCATTTCTGTGTTTGCACCAGTAGTGTGTACAACAACATATGCTTTGTTTAAAGCACGTGCAAGTCTAACAATTAATACAAGAGATTGGAGAATGTGTCGGTTGCACAAAAAATACATAGGCCTATTGTACATGCTCCCAAAAACACAAAAATGCAGAAAAGGCCTCAAAATATTGGTTTACACATAAAAGCCAATAATGCAAAACAAAGTAAACAAGAGTGGAACTGGCATAATAATATGTTTCCTGAATATATGTTCAAAGTCATTTTCTGTGCGTTGGGAGTGTGATTTCTAATGCATGAATGATAGGCTCATTTAGATGTGATAATGAAGAAACTTGTGTCTACAGTCACAACAGAAAGAGTTCCATGGCGAGTGATCACTAGTCAAGGATTTCAGAGCTGTGTGCATTTTGAGAAAAATGTATCCCCATACCCTGGATCACATGTCGAGGGGATGGGCTTGTCCCTCTGTAATCCCCGCACACAGTAAACAAACACATATTTTTGAACACGAATAAGAAAAAATAAGTGGTCTCTTGTTACGGATCAAATTGAAGTCCTGTTTCAATTCGATTAATTGATAAAAGTGCGTATCGCAATGCGTTGGCCACCCCTGCCCTATATGCCCTATGCTATTTAATAAATACATTTGTCAGACCTGGAATCTTTAATGCCCGCACACAGTAAACAAGCACACATTTTTGAACACGTATAAGAAAAAATAAGTGTTGTCTTGTTATGGATCAAATCGAAGTCCTGTTACAACTCAATTAATTGATAAAAGCGTGTATCGCAAGGCATCGGCTAACACAGCACTATTACGCGATTTTATAAATACATTCATCAGATCTGGAATCTTTAATCTTTAATTTTTAATCCCCGCACACAGTAAACAAACACACATTTTTGAACACGTATAAGAAAAAATAAGTGTTGTCTTGTTACGGATCAAATCGAAGTCCTGTTACAATTCAATTAATTGATAAAAGCGTGTATCGCAAGGCATCGGCTAACCCAGCACTATTACGCTATTTTATAAAAGCAAGTGTAGAATTCTGTGCCATAGATGTACACTATAGACTATAGTGACTACAGTTTAAAAGAGGGTAACTCTATGGCGTTGACACAGAGACTCTTACTTAAATACTCTCTGGTTGACACTACAACACAAGATAATAGTTCTAGGCCTTTTAACACCAATTAGGCTAATATCTAAAAGTTATACGTTTGCAATCCCCGACCCGTCGAACTATTGATGTACAATATAAATGTAGACCTATTAATTCGTGTCTTTTCACCTTTTTTGCGCGCGCCGTGTGTGTGTGTGTGTGTGTGTGTGTG
>NW_004797845.1:387048-390034 GCF_000002075.1 Aplysia californica
GTGTGTGTGTGTGTGTGTGTGTGTGTGTGTGTGTGTGTGTGTGTGTGTTTGCGTAGGCCTATGTTTGTATGTGCGCACGCGCTGATCGGGGGGGGGAGCAGGAGGAGGGAGGGAGAGAGAGAGAGAGAGAGAGAGAGAGAGAGAGAGAGAGAGAGAGAGAGAGAGAGAGAGAGAGAGAGAGAGTGTGCTTGAACATGTGTATTGTGTGGCTTGTGCAAGTGTGCGTGTTTAGTATAGGCCTATATGCGTGTATGTGTGTGGGCCCGATGTTTGTGTGTGTGTTTGTGTGTGTAGGCCTATATATATGTGTGAGTGTGCATGTGTGTGTTTGTGAGTGTGTTTGTGTGCGCACTCTGAGCGATTTTTTAGGGTGGGGGAAAGAGAGAGAGAGAGAGAGAGAGAGAGAGAGAGAGAGAGAGAGAGAGAGAGAGAGAGAGAGAGAGAGAGAGAGAGAGAGAGAGAGAGAGAGAGAGAGAAGAGGAGGGAGGAAGAGAGCAAGTAAGAGAGAGAGAGAGAAGAGGAGGGAGAAAGAGAGCAAGTAAGAGAGGGAGAGAGAAATTGAAAGAGAGAGAGAGAGAGAGAGAGAGAGAGAGAGAGAGAGAGAGAGAGAGAGAGAGAGAGAGAGAGAGATTGCCTGTGCTTGAACATGTGTTGGCCTACAAGTACGTGTTTAGTAGGCCTATGTGTGTACGAGTGTGGAACCGATGTGTGTGTTTGTGTATGTGTGTGTGTTTGTGTGCATGTGTATGTCTTTGTGTGTGTGTGTGTGTGTGTGTGTGTGTGTGTGTGTGTGTGTGTGTGTGTGTGTGTGTGTGTGTATCAAAAGTTGTGAATAAACTTAAACTGCTGTTGCAGTCAATTTCGAGGACAGTCAGGTTTTTGTAGTGTATAGTAAATTTGTTCTGTTTCCTAATGGCTTGGCCTTTAACCCATAAAGAATGATATTATCACCTGATTATTTTGTGTTTCTAGATCTCTCCATTTCATATTTACTCGACAAGGAAATCTTTAGTTAGTTGGTGGAATAACTTATATAAGATTTTTCGTACCGTTGAAAGTTAAATTTTGACATACACCACAACCAACAAAGGTGTCAAAAGAGTGGTAAATCTTTTGATAGATTCTTATTTTCCAGATGAAGAGAGATGATGAGATAACACAATAATACGCTATACCTAATCATTTCATCTTTCATTCTCTGTGCAAGAAATGCTCGTCCTTGTAAAAAAATACCAAAAGGAGAGATAAACAAACCAGCCATCTTAGAAAAAAAAGCTAAAAATAGATAGATAGATAGATTGATAGATAGATAGATAGATAGATAGATAGATAGATAGATAGATAGATAGATAGATAGATAGATAGATAGATAGATAGATAGATAGATAGATAGATAGATAGATAGATAGATAGATAGATAGATAGATAGATAGATAGATAGATAGATAGATAGACAGATAGATAGATAAACAGTTTTAAAAGCTTGAAAAAGTGGGGAAATCAATTTGATTCACAGACAAGGAAGGGAAAGATTAAGTCAATCTGAAAATGAAGTTTTTTAGATTTTTAAAAATTTATTGGGCACATATACATCACATCAAGATCACAAACACAGTCCTAAATAAAGAAAGACTAACTAACTACAACTTTTTATTATATTTGTGTTCTCTCTCTCTCTCTCTCTCTCTCTCTCTCTCTCTCTCTCTCTCTCTCTCTTGGGTCTGCTATGATTCAGAACAGTATTACGACATTGTCTTCAGTTTATCAAAGGCGTTGTATAAAGCTTCAAACTAGAACTTAATAGTGAGAAGTCAAGACGTGCGAAGATTAAGACTGCCTTCTAACTATCTTTAGAACGCCACAGCCGGGAACCAAACGTCTTAGAGAAAACAGGACAGGTCCGGGTGCAGCTCCAGGGCCTCAGTGAGGAACTTGTCCAGGGTCCATCTCATGTCGGGGTCCGGAAGAAGAAGGTTCCTCAACAAGGCAGCGTACTGTGGGGGAATGTTGTCTAGGTGATCCAAAGGCTTGTTCTTGACTGGACACAGACCAGACAGTACCTGCCACATGCTGACAGCCAGGCTGTAGGTGTCCAGTTGGAATGTACAGAGCTGACCATCCTCCTTGTCCGCCTCGGGTCCCCGGAAACCAGGTGCAGCTGTCCACGTGTCCACCTTGTCACATCCCTCAGAGAGTAGACACGCAGCGCCAAAGTCAGAGATGAAGGCGACGTCACGGGTATTGAGGAGGATGTTCTCTGGCCTCAAGTTCTGATGATAAATATTTTTCTTGTGAAGGCTTCGGAGAGACACCGCCGCCTAGGGGAGGCAAAGGAAAGGGAGATTTTGTTAGTGTTTGATTTTCCTTTTCTAATGAGTAATATCCGTATCTAACACCGGGAAATCATGTAAGAGACGAGAAGTTACAATTGATCGATAAAAATAAATAGACCGGTAAATATAGGTAGACAGGGACGTTAAGATCTTGACAAATAAGACTCATGCTAAAATGCCTTTTGATGAAGAAAATCTTTTTTTTAATTTTTTTTTTATTATTGGACACTTTTAACTTCTAAATTGAATCAAACACATTATAACAATATCCATGATGAGATTTGAACTCGCTGCTAAAACTTTAAACTTCAACGCATTATGACCTCTAGAGAAAGAGAGGTAGAGAGAGAAACAGAGAGAGAGAAACACAGAGTGAGAGAGAGAGAGAGAGGGAGAGAGAGAGAGAGAGAAGAGAGAGAGAGAGAAAGAGAGAGAACGAGAGAGAGACACAGAGAGAGAGAGAGAGAGAGAGAGAGAGAGAGAGAGAGAGAGAGAGAGAGAGAGAGAGAGAGAGAATTATGAGAAGGACAAGTACTTGCTGACAACCCTTTTGTCTCTAGAGAGGGGGGGGGGGGGGTGAGTAAGATAATAGGACACTTTATGACATAATTGACGGAGTAAAACTTTAAAAAAGAGCAGGGGCTAAAAATGGG
>NW_004797845.1:390380-392880 GCF_000002075.1 Aplysia californica
AGACAGACAGACAGACAGACAGAAGGAGACAGAGACAGAGACAGACAGACAGACAGAGAGAAATTTATAGTAATAAATAGTATAATGAAGGTTTTTATATGGCGCCTAATCAAGACAAGATTACCGCTGTACAATGCAGAATTATCATTTCACTAACATATTAAGAGAAAAAAATGGACATTGTGAAACCATTAAAAAACACAGACATACGCATATAAACACACAAAACTCCACGACACACACAAACTTTATCGCAGTCAACATTTACAGGCAGAAGATAGTACTGAAAACTGAACAAATGTGTCTTTAGACCATTTAAAAACTCTCTATTGGCATATGAATTTCATTTAGGAGGGAAATCCAAATGTTAAAGGCATAAAAAGAAACAGCTCTTCCTCCCAAATTGTCAGAAAAAATGCAAGAGAGAGAGAGAAAGAGAGGGAGAGAGACAGAGAGAAAGAGAGAGAGAGAGAGAGAGAGAGAGAGAGAGAGAGAGAGAGAGAGAGAGTTGGAGAGAGAGAGAGAGAGAGAGAGAAATGGACAGAAAGAGATGGAAGAAGAGTAATCTTGCCCATTTGGACTGTATCCAAACTTTCTAAAACACTTAATGAATGTTTGTTTTTCTCTGTTATAAAACTTTTTGGGGGGGACTGATGTCATTTGTAAAATATAAAACAGTACATGTTGTCTGACAGGTGTGTACTGTCCTGATGTTTGTCATTATTAAGATGAAAGACGTGTGTGTGTGTGTACAGGTAGAAATATGAATAAACTGATAGAATTTGAGACTCATTAGTTATTAACTAATGTCACTTTCACGTTTCTCCATAGCCTTAATTGTAACAGTGAATCAAAAAGAGTTACGATATAGAAACAATATACATTGAAGTAACAAATATAATTTTTTAAAATTCAGTAGAGGTTTTACGGCGCTCGCAACTGCATAATGTCATATGAGCGCCAGATGATTAGAGGTGTTACAAGAGAGTAACAAACATAAAAAGTAGAAGGAAAGAAGAAACATAATAAGAATAAGAATAATAATATGAATGCACTCACCCTGACAAACACTTTCATCCAGTTGTCGTGGCTGAGTTTCCCTGTCCGCGAGAGCAGGTCTCTCTTATCGTAGAACGGCATGATGAGATAGCCGTTGGGACCACAGAAGACGGGACGAGGCAACAAAGTCACAACTCCACGTATGTCAGAAGCCAGTTTCATCAGCCACATCTCACGGCTGAAGCGATCTCTATCCTCATCAGAGAGAAGAGGCATCTGCTTGACCGCGAATTTCTTGTCAGGGATGATTTGGCTCCTCGCCAAGAGAATCTTGCTACGTTGTCCTTGGTGCAAGACGGACGAGTACTGCATGCGGTGGTAGTGGAAGACATCTACCTCTTTAGGCAGCTGGATGACACGAATCTGCTCCACAGAACTCATGGTGAAATGAAGAAATACTCGGATGTGACCAAAGACTGATTGAATGTCTATGAAAAATCACCAGAACCAGAAGGGGATTCTGAAGATCGCAGTAAAAGCTGTCGTACTTTCTGAATATAGTGATGACAACGTGGATTCAATAAAACAGCAATACAATGCACTCTACACTCGACAAACGAGGGGAAAGAAATGGTACAAGACAAACGTTTTGCAAGAGTTTTTATATGATGACAAACGAAGCGTCATTTTTTTTGGGCGGGAATTAAACGCAAAGTTCTGATTGGTTAACGGGTCACGCTCAGCTGTCAATCTTCTTTTGTTGAAACGTCGAACTTTCCAGAAATTCAAGTAGTTCTCACGGCTCGTGGCCAGATTACAAAATCGCCGGTAGCCTCAAGGGGGTAGCGTCTGGGTGTCCAGTCATCCATTACGCCGGTGACGTAATCTTCATAGACGCTGACCACGGGTCAACCTACCGCCCCCGCTCCTACGGCGGTTTCTGGTTTGATAACAAAAGACCAAACAGTAGTCACGCGGTTGGATTACGGGCACAGTTGAACACGTGTTGAAAGGTAATGAAATTATGGAAATTTCAACGATACAACTCAGTTTGACACGAAATCTCTTTTCGAAAAAACAACGTGATTGCGTTGAAATGGCTATTTTAACAAATTGTTTATATTTTTTTGGTAAGTGTTTTCGGAGACGAAAAAGAAGAGACGCATCACTCCTCGATTTCGGCGTGATTGGGGTCAGGCATCCGGTGAAAGTTCCACACCGTACAACTAATAGTCTGTTCCTTACAACCCAGAAATCGCCGTATTGTTTTCATAGAAAATTAATCAAGGGGGTTTGTCTGAATGGGTTTTAAACACCATTTCTCTTTCTTTACCGTCACGTCAAACCCGCATCCACACATGAAAGATGGAGTCAGAACATTCTGGTAATTCTAGTCAATATTTGGATTAAAAATTCAAAACATACCTTACTGTATGTTCCCTCTCGGTCGGTATAATTATTGGCCTGTCTATGTCACGTCCCCTCTTCTTATTCCTGGATG
>NW_004797845.1:397880-399763 GCF_000002075.1 Aplysia californica
TCAGCTGTTCGCTCGGTTGAGTTCTTATTACAGAAGCACTATGATCTCTCAGTCTTTATTTTTGTTAATTAAATGTTGAAAACCATCATCCTTTCCTCCGAAGACGAAGCCAACGATTTGCAGCAGCTGTACTTTCATTCTCTTGCCTTACGAGTAGTGCTCAGTAGTCTTAGTCTTAGAACTTTTTATGTTCTGCAAGACTGCAGATACCTTTTGCTCACAAGTCTCCGTAAGACTCGCAGAGCTTAGTTTAGAATATACTAGATAGGTGCTTGACTGATCACTACCTCTGAATTACGCAGTTCTATCTGACAGTCTTGGCCATTTTTAGTACATAAAACAAAGAGGTCAGAAATCAAACGCTCTAATAAAATCGTAAGATTGTTCTCAGTCGTTATTAAGGTACGGTAATTTAAAAATTGCATTAAAAAAAGCTTTACATATTATTGTGAAACTCAAAATGTCTGATGTCAAATTTCTCAAAACTACCGGTAAGTACTGAGCAGGTAGAACTTTGTAATTCTAAGGAAGTGAGGTGTCAAGTCTGGAAACCTTCCGACCAACTACTGCTGAATGGGATAAGATTAGCTCTATCAAGTCGTCTGTCACTTTGTTTACTGTAATGACTTCCAATTGACATTAAAGAGCATTGAACGGTGGTGTCGATGAATTGTGATTTTATAATTTTATTAATAATAATTTTGCATTTACGTAGTGCATATCCACGCTCCCCGGTATGCTCTTGGCGATTCACAACCATTTTTACCACAGTAGACCCTAGAACACTCAGATACATCTCGACTTCCCGGGAAGTATTCAGTGCAAGCTGCGGATTTCACGCGCTCAAACAGTAACAAACTGACAAGATCTTAAGCTGGTTAGAGCCGGGTACCTATTCCCAGTTGGGTGAGGTGAGGAAAATTCGTGTTAAGTGCCTTTCCCAAGGACACAATATCGGGCCCCTGACGGGATTCGAACTCACGACCTTACGGTAGCGAGTCCGAGAGCCTAACCATTTAGTCACCGACGACCTCTAACAATATTGTTATAGGTATTGTTATTAGGCCAACAACAGCTTCCTTTATTGCTAATTTCATCTTAAGTTTAAAATAAAAAAGCAACAACAATAAAAAGTGTGTTGTATGAAATTGTGATGAGGGCGCAGTAACAACGTCACTCAGATAGTATATTATTTATAGTATTTTATATATTTTGCATGTCAGCCTGACATACTTCCCGTACTTTTATAGTCAGCTGTTCGCCAAGTCCGTATTTTTTCTCCTGGGGTAGGCAACATCCAGTGATTTTGAAGAAGGTTTTTTTTAGTTGCTCAAAAAATGGAGTGAACTATCGTGTACAAAATAATAAAGGATCTCGGGCAGTATGAAATCTTTAAGATTTTGTTTACGTATATCTCTACTTGACAGACTACTGACTTGTTTTCACCAATGGAACCACCTAATTAAAATTTGCTTTTGTATATTGAAGAAACTTAACCATGGTTTTGACCCATCTTTATTTTAATACAGAGAAGGTATATCAAGGTTTCCCTTTTTGAATGTGTGTAGTACGGCCTAAAAAGTAGTGGGCACTTTCATATTACACTATATGTTCATTTTTATGTGTATTTCTGTGTGCATTTATTATTTTTTTGGTGTGTGTGTGTGTGTGTGTGTGTGTGTGTGTGTGTGTGTGTGTGTGTGTGTGTGTGTGTGTTTGTGGGTGTGTATGTGTATGTATATATTATTACAGAGTGGACAGGAAAGACGATGGGTGACAATCTGAGGAGAGCAGAGGACAAAAATAGATGGCGAGAGCTGGTTATCCAATGCAGTGGTGCCCCAACGGTTGCCCCAACCACGGGATAGAAGAAGAAGAAGAAG
>NW_004797845.1:404161-404840 GCF_000002075.1 Aplysia californica
ATGGATGGATGGATGGATAGATAGATAGATAGATAGATAGATAGATAGATAGATAGATAGATAGATAGATAGATAGATAGATACCTTTTCTATACATCACAGGCTCCCCATTTTCATCTAGGAACATAGAGACAGGTGCCTTTCTCTTCTGCATAGACTCGAATTGTATGGCCTCGCAAACGTTGTTCAAAAACTGTTCCTCCTTGTTGGAATTCAGAAATGACGCAAGACGTCGGAGTTCCTTCATGGTATCCTGGAAGATGAAACAATAAATAATGACAACTAGATACGTGGATCTAGTTCTAAACAATGTCGAATGTGTCTCTTTAAAAAAAAAAACGACAAAAAAAGCAAACGAGTTTCGTAACATTTAATTTTGAAGTTCTTGAATCTAGTGACGTCATAACTCTGACAGCATGCTTCTTTTTCTGTACGTAAAGCCCGATATAAGTTACCGCAGCTGGCCACAAGGAAGTAGGAATAAGACATCTCTAGCGAGATATATTACATGTATTAACATTTTAGGTTGGATATCAAAGATTTAATACGGATATAAATTGGTGAGGGCGGAACAGTTTAAAGCTCATTCTCTTGACAATATTTTTGTATTTTGGAAATCATAGAGGAGAAGAAGAAGAAGAAGAAGAAGAAGAAGAAGAAGAAGAAGAAGAAGAAGAAG
>NW_004797845.1:404946-406314 GCF_000002075.1 Aplysia californica
GGCCACACGACTTGCTGCAGACAGACACCTGTGTCTCCCCGCGACACCCCAGGGTACAAGCGGAAGAAAAAAGTAAAAGTAAGTATGCTGACAAAAAAAACTCTTTCGGAGGAAGGGGTGATTGTTTTCTTCGTTTAATTTGACTTAGAATGAAAGGCGAGAGGTCATTAAAATAAAATAAAAAACGAAAACTCCGCACTGAACAAACCCGAACTGCTGATGAACAGTAGTCGATCTGCGCACGCAAGGAGGTGCTATTCTTCTTCTTCTTCTGGAAAAACGAAAGAGAGCTTCAAAACAGACTGCAGCGCCATCTGAAGCAAAGAACGGACTTCCGGCGGACACTTTTTTGGCTAAGTTCTATGGGCTAAGTGGACCATCTTGTTATGTACTATCTTTGGTACAACATAGACGCCGGTCGAAACAGACAGAAAACAAACTGAGTGGGTACAAAAGTCAAAAAGAGACATTCTCACTTTTGTTCAGCTGATAGCCCAGATGTCTGCAAGTAACAGCGAAGAAATGGCTTCAGTTTTGGTTTAGAGTTCAAGTAAAACACATGAAAAAAATTGTAAAACATATCTCTCGATAGTTTCTAGAAATAGGTAAAAATTTATCGTCCGAAATGTCTCCTTCGGGTTAAATCTATTGCTAAACCGAAAAGAGACAAAGAGTTCAAAGATTCAATTTTTCAGATGCTTGAACTACATAATAATATATATGTCTGAGTTAGTTCTCACTTTTGGTCATTTCGTAGTCATATCAAAGTGCCTGTAACCTGCTATTTCCACTGTTGAATATAACGTTTCGTGTCCTTAGAAGCAAGCAAGCAGGCAAGCAAACAAACAAACAAACATACAACTACGGAGTAATCCTCCAAATACTATATTTCCGTGGAGGGAGGGGTGGTAGTGGAAGAGCCAGCTTCCAAATTTCACAAATTAATTTAGCGAGTGGAGATCCACTTGATCGAGGGTTTAAAAAAATAAAAAAATAGTAAATGGACATAATTTTCATTATATTGAATATTTAAATTTAAACAATCTTGACTCTGCGAGCTCCTTCTGTATAACCCCGTCCATCCACTCACTGTCAGTAACTGTGAAATGATTTTGCCAGTCTCCAACTTGTCCTGTGTCGAGAAGGAAAAAAGAGTAAAGAGATAACTTCTTTTTAGCACCAATAATACAAACTGCAGTAAATGATTATTTTCCCTCAGACTCCCAATTTTCAGACATTAGACCCAGAAAAGTAGGCCTTAATAAAGAAATCATGATATAAACATGAATGTACCTTAGATATCACAAAGTTGTGTGTATGTGTATGTGTGTGTGTGTGTGAGTGTGTGTGTGTGTGTGTGTGTGTGTG
>NW_004797845.1:407730-408832 GCF_000002075.1 Aplysia californica
AGAAGAAGAAGAAGAAGAAGAAGAAGAAGAAGAAGAAGAAGAAGAAGAAGAAGGCATATGGAATTTGGGAGTCGTGGATCAAATGGGTAAATTTTAATAGTAACGTTTGTGAGTACGAGCTTCGTAATTAATCAAGTCTAATTTGGTGTTTTAGAGGGTGCGGTGGCGGAGCGGTTAGTACGCTCGTCTTCGAAACAGAAAGTCCGGGTTCGAGCCCCGGTTCGGAGACTGATTTTTTTCGCCCCCTCGAGCCCACCCAGCAGTATTGGATACCTGACTTCGAGTTGGGCAAGTAAAGGCGGCGTGGAAAGGAACTGGCCACCCTACCACAATATGCCGAAGGTCCAGAAAGTTGTTTCACTAACAAGGCAATCCCCAATGTCCGGATCGGATGCGGGAACAACTTTACTTTACTTTACTTTACTAGGCAGTAGCATGCATATGAGCACAACCTCACCTTTTTCATGTCTTCATAACAGAGCACATGCACGTTCAGACCCGGCGTGTTCAGGATCCCAGCTTCCCAGCCACGCAAGTACTTGAACACATTGTCATTATCCACTGCAAGTGAGAATATTAAGTGGATTAATAGAATGGGTTAAATGGTACGCTTGACAAAACTCTAACAGCTCATTTCCAAAATGGTGCATTAAATGATCAAGAAGAAAGAAACGAGATATTTTATTTTTAGAGCTAGGGTATCCCCCCCCCCCCCTTTCCAATCAACACAATTAAGGTCATCTAGGAGATAGGCTTAAATCCGGCCTGTCAGGGCCAACCTCGACTGAGAGGGACACAACTTCACAGCAGAAAGAAGAAGAAATTCGATTAAAATTCCCGCCAGGTACCGAACTCAGGTTTTTGACGTGAGACGGACAAATGCCTGACTGTTACACCAAAGACGCCGATGGAAGAAACGAGAAGGCGAGAAATATGAGAGGCGATATCGTTAAGTTGTCTGATTTTATGGGTATGCTTTTCCACTATTGAGAGGGTTTGTTTGTAATTCTCAGACCCCCTGTAAGAGAAAGCTTGTCGACAGAAACAAATGTATGATATAATACTTAATACTTATAATGGTAAGCTTATTAGGTCAAGAAGA
>NW_004797845.1:410417-411864 GCF_000002075.1 Aplysia californica
CCGGGAACTCAAAGCCACATGGCACTGCTTTCCAAATTCATGAAAGTAACATTTCAAATTAAGAATAATTCATTTTTTATCAACCCAAAAAAAAGGGTCATCGTTCGGTTTTATCTTTTTTTCTTTATTCTAGGGATTATTTCTCCATTCCAAAAACATATTATTCACTCACATTATCCAGCTTATCGTGTCTTTAAATTAAAATTTGCGCTCAATTCTCCTTATCAAGATTTATTTGGACACTGGCCAGGCTGCTTTTTTTAGACGACGTAGATTACCTCTGTCAGAGTTACAGTTCCTGAAATAAAAGCGCTAATGCGAACAAGTTCAAAAGAATATGAATCGAATGTTGTGTTTAATGTCGCTCGTAAAGATTCCATAGTTGCATTTGTCACAAAGCTTCATAATCATCTAGAAAAGAAAGAAGAAATACGTCAAATGCAAGTATTGACGTAACAATATCTACACACGTGATCCTGGTTGACCTGAAACATTAAAATTTGTTGCACAACTCCATGATTATTTAATAACGGACTACATAATATTCTCGAAATCCTTATCTCCAAATTGTTCTGTCCACTGTAGCCGTTTCATTGGCATCACTATTGACAAAGCTGATTTTCTTTTTGTCAGGTGTTATGACAAAGAGTATCTCGGTCTTATTTGGGAGTTAAAAGTAGATTAAACGCTTAACATGGCCGAATGGTTTCCTTCAAAAAGTACGCTTGGGTAAGCTGCTCAGCGCTACCTCATACTTTATTAAATATTCCAATTTAACACGACTAATCGTCGCCAGTGAGATGTAAGTATATTATTGACTATTATTGACGCAATTGTAAATCTGTTTGTTTCTCTACGAGTCTATGCATACCAACGTTTAACACTCACCCAGTTAGACACGCATTCAGTTAAAGGCGGCCATAATATTGTGCCATAAAACATCAGGCCCGTCGGAAATACTCAAGGAAGAAAAGAAAAATTCGGACATAGCCACATCTGTAAGTCCAATCCCGAATGTCTGAGCGATGGTTATGTTCCTTATCAAATGGACGTAACCAATGCAAAAAAGCTGCACCGATGTCTGTGGCGTAGCAGTTAGGTGCTTCACTGTCACACGCAGGAGATCCGAGTTTGATTCCCGAGTGGAAAGAATTTTCATCGAGTATCTCGGGATTTTGGTTGAGATGGTGTATCCTTCTCAACCCTTCTCGGGATTTTTGATGGGATGGTGTTTCCTTTGTAGCCCAATTAGCCCCGACAGGCAGGGTCAGAAGTCCACCTCCTTAATGGTCTAAATTGTGTCGATGAGGGAGTCAAAACACATACATTCATCTTTTTAAAAAAGCAACATTTTTTTTTTGAGCAAAAGACTGGGTTGGCGTATCAAGTCATTATTTCAACATAGGAAAAGTGGACGGCAAACTGAGAAGATGGGGGAAAAAGGTGG
>NW_004797845.1:414643-421579 GCF_000002075.1 Aplysia californica
TATATATATATGCACATGATACCTTGTGTCTCTGTTTCAACTTTATTTGCACTATGTACATGATACTGACAATATAATTGATTTTCAACAAAACAATTTCACTAGTCGTAGAGTTGTAACGATAACCTTTAGTTCTTACCTGATTTGGAGTAGGAGCAAACCATGACGTCATCTTTCCTCAACGGAAGTGTAGACATGTTGTTGACAGTTTCCTCTTCGAAATCTTCTGACACCCATCGACCCTTGTTATTCTTCATGAGATACATTGTATCTCCAAACTCATCGGGGACTAACATTCGAGACATGTTGTCAAATATAATCACATCAAAGCATATTCAAAACTTACACTCTGTAGAAGATAGGATTCTGGAATCTTTTATATATGTGCGCTCGCACTGATGCAAAAGGTGTACCCAGTCTTATCAAAGAATTAGGTTAAAATTCCGAGGTTGTTTGTTGGGGGTTTTTTTTACTGTCATTAAATAACTTGCTTGTAGTTTCCACTCCTAGATTTCTACGTTGAACGTGAAAATAGCGTAAATGGAACTATTGTCCCTATTTCCAGAATTGCAATATGCTATTTCTCACACTAATTAGGCAAAAAATGATCAATTTAACTTAAGTTCACCAATCACGGAGGAGCTTCTGGCTTCTGTTCCACATCCTCGATAACGAATCAAATTGAAGTGCGACAGCAGTTTCTGGACTAACACGGCGTTAGTTCTCATCATAACGCTGCTTAAAAGCTTATCACTTCGTTTCTAGAACGGAAGATCGTACCGAAGAATTCCTTCCTTGAGGCAGAAGGATTCTGAGACCTGATAGTGCGTGGCCCTCACATTTAATCTTTCAACACGAGTTACATGTGCGATTTATTTCGCCTTGACCCATTTTAGAGAACACAACTATCTAATTATTGTCAAAAGTGCAGAACTACACTCTCTTGCAATGCTCTAAATATACTAAAATATCTTTAAAAGTCCAGGTTTTTTTCTGTGTCCTCCGCGCCTTATCACCAGGTAGTGTCTTTCTGGACTGATGTATTGGCGACAATAGTTAGAATTCACCATCATCATGAACAACGACACAACAACAACAGCAGCGATAAGAGCAGCAGCAAAAACAACAACATAACAACAAAAACAAGAGCAGAAACAATAAGAACAACATTAACAACAATACGTTTTGCTTTTGTCGATACTCTATCTTTACCACTCAGAGTGGCTCATCTGCATCAACATTTACAAGGTCTGTGACACGAAAAGTGAACAAGTCCACTTCTTCTCCTCACTTTAGCATACGCGTTTTGCAGTTTTAGGCGTGTCCACAACTACTGCCGGCCATGTTACACGCTTCTTGTTTTGCGTTTCTCTTTAATGTGAAGCAAGCTTAACAGACGCGGGTTGGATTCGACACTCAAAGCGTTCTACTTCCTAGAAAATTAATAATTTTTCGAAGGGGCAAAAAACAGTTAAAACATACTAAAAATAATAGTTTTACTGACAATTGTTGTTAGAACAGAATTTTTACATTTCCATGATGCTAATTGAAACTCTTATTTAATGTTCTATCTTGAAGTTATCTCACAAACATACAAGGCAACGAACGTGCAGAAAACTTTCTAAACAAGGATCAACACGACCGTGAACTCCCATCATCCATAAATCATATGTAACGCACGCCAGACATTTAATCCAGCAAGAGAGATGAGTCGGTTAATGGATGGACTACAGAGAAAATTGGCTGTCACCTTTAAAATATGACAACACCAAACCAAAGCACTAACCCCTCCGAGAGTTGAGACAAAGTCAGTATTTTCCGCATGCGATCTCACCACATTCCTCTTTATGCACGCACTTTAAGAGAATCGGGCCTGAAACAGAAACAAATGCCCCCTCTGGCCACGTCCGCACCAGACAGTGGCGCATCATCACCTTTTTGTGCGCCTAACCTCTGCATGATCTCCACCAAAAGAGTGACAGCCTCCAACCCAAGACATTGGCGATACTCTGTATTCAAACCTTGAGCAATTCGGGAATTTTATGTTTGTAAGTAAGGGCCTCAAGTCGAAGGGCAATAGCTCAAATCGGGGGTATACAGCAAAAACATTCTATGTGCAGATTTCAATGATGATTATAATAATTGAGTTATGAGAACAACCATCTCCAAAACCGCTCTTTCAGTTCAAAATCACCAAAATAAAATCACCCTAAATCGCCTTAAAACTCGGCCAAAAAATTGTATAGAACTAAAACTTTTCTCTGATGCCACATTCGTTTAAGGGGGGGGGGGGGGGGGGGGGGGGGGCTACACCCCCAAAATCAAAATTCGGCTCAAAATCATGGAATTTGAGTTGTAGGCATTTTTAGCTTTCTCAGTGTCTCCTACAACTATTTCATCGCATAAGAACCCCCAAAAACCGTATTTTTTCAGATACCGGGCATGTTTGTGACCTCCATTTCCTCATAAAGTCACTATTTTATTTTTCTTTATCGGCCATTTTCTCAAAATGCGACTTTTCTCTATACTTTTTTTAAATAACTCCACCATTTTTTATCCAATCTTCATAAAATTTTCACAGAATGAAGAGAAGCGGTAATACTAAAAATTTGTCTGTTGAATTTTTGATATATGGAATAGATTTTTGTTGGTGGTGTCTGGAGTGTGGATTTTCACGGATTTTTCGCAAACTCAGGAAAAAATTCATTAAAAATTTTCTAATTCGATTAGGAAAAAAACAACAGACCAATTTTTAGATATAATGTTTGTGAACACGACTGCAAAAAAAACCCAATCAATTTCCATGAGCGATAAGTGCGGTATTCATTACGTAAGACATGTCAATAAAATCCAATATGGCGGCGGATCCATGGAAACGAAAAACTTTTTTCTCAAATTTGATTGCGGATTTTAAGACTCTTTACTATGCTTGTTATATGTGTGAAATTTGGTAAAATTCGTTCCAGTAATAAGCGAGATAGCCTCCAGGTGTAGTTCCCCCCCCCCCCCCCTTAAATTGGAGTCCCTCCACAATCTCACGTGCTTTTTTGTCTTCAAAAATGTTTCTATAGAAATGGCAATCGTGCTTTCTAATGGCGAAATCCATGGAGAAGTAGCTTTAAAGCAAGTATCTTTAAGCTATTGTGAGTAGGAAGTAGGGAAAAGCGAAATCGCTTCATGTTGGGCTTTCTGGATTTAAGCCTATACATTAGAAATATTGTCGAACCTATTCTAATGCCACCTGTCTAAAACAATCACCTGTACAAACGACCATTTCCTGATCCCAACCCCTTTCATTTGTTTTAAATTATGACACCATCCAAGTTGTCCACCTGTCGAAGACAACCATTTTTTCCCCTCGACAATAGGTAGCAATCTTGGACAATTTTAAACTATTTTCGACAGTAGACCTCATAAACGCCAACCTTCTAAATATGATAACGTTTTCTTTGTGGAAAAAAAAACATGTTAATTTGGAGGAACTCCAGTTTAATCTAGTAATTTCATTCATATTTGAATGAGTTTTCACTCTACTTCGCCACCGCACTGTTCGTTTAAAAGTAAGTGAAAGCATGGAAACCGACCTGCTATCGAGTGTCGAGTGTCGGGACTACTGTTATCTTTAACTTTCAAGGTTATTTTTGTGACCTTATAAGCATGTCAGAATACAGTCGGATTGTTACCAGAATAGAACTACTCTCATCTGCTTTTAAGACCTGATCATTCATTGTAGGCAAGACTTCAATAGAACATCCTCTTTAAAAAAAATAACTGTCTAGATCATCATCCATCACGATTACCACCCCCACCACCACCACCACCACCACCACCACCACCACAACAACAACAACAACAACAACAACAACAACAACAAAAGCAACAGTAACAGTAGAAACCACAGCAGCAACAACAGCACTGCAACACCTGGACAATTACATCAACAAAACGATCTAGTTTCCTCTTTTTTTCAAACTTGTTTACTTTATTTCTTTTCCAGTCTCATTTACAGTTGATCTGCAGTTTAAACGTCCTGCTATTTTTCTCAGTCAGGGAATTCTCATACGAAGATTAAGGGGACTCCACAGCGAACATACAAGAAAATCCAATAAAGTAAGAGCAATATTTTTTCAAGTCATAAATCACGTTACTTTGCGAAAAGTAGGCCTACATAATATGGGGAAAATGCGAGAAAAATTGTATGTTCAGTTAGAAAGGAGTAAAATCGTACCGAGGTGTCATTGAAATATAAATACGTGTACTAAAGCGCACCAAAATACCCAACAAATCCTGTTTTTATTTGTATTCCAAACAAAACCTGTATTAATTTTACTTTGCAGTCTTTTGGTCAGGGGTGATAATGCATTTTGTTGGCTTAGTGCTACTTTCCTGTGCATATGAATGCTGTGCCTTAACTTTTACCACCAGGAAACAGTTTTCGCTAAATAATTCTTGCTCTCAACTTCAAGGAAGCACAACATGACCTAGGGATCTGGCTATCTGAAGTCAATTCAAACTTTTTGAAGACACTTCTAAGTCGAAGAACTTTTCTTTTACTTATACACTTATTAGTATTCTGCCTTCTACACCCTCTTCCTCTATTCTGAGCGAAATACGACTTGTGTGTTCTCTGTCTACTCCATGCAACGATACAATGCCGAGGTCAGGCTAGTATTCTGTGCTGCATGAGTTTTATATTACTAGGATAAAATTCCATATTATAATTATAGATGATAGTTTACATGGGGGCTTTTGGAAGGTAGTTCCTCTTGAGTGGCAGGTTCGGTGTTATAAAAACGTTTTGATTATCATCCCAAACAAGTTGATTGAGAGAACTGAGCTTACGTTGCAGATTGTTGACCTCGGTTATGAGAGAATCGGGTGTGGACGCATGTGTCTGTGTTATTACACGTATCCCTTTTCATAATAATATCATATGGTGTGTATGCGTTTGACTGGGAAAAAAAACCCAACTTCCATAGGCATTACATATTAATAATTTGTTAACTGAAATTAGGAGTACCAGGTTTTCTTTAGTCTAGGTGTTTTACGCCCTCATCGACACAGATTATATTATTTAGGAGGCAGGCTTCTGATCCTGCCTGTCAAGGCCAACCCAAATTGAGAGGGATAGAACATCCCAGCAGAGAGAGATACATGTACTCGATAAGAATTTTCTCCCCCACTCGGGAATTGAACGCGGGTCTCCTACGTGCGACAGCGAAACGCTTAACCGCCACACCACAGGAGCCGGAGTAAATTTTGGATAAAAATTCTGGGTGTGTATATCTACCTTTCTTCCATAATAACCAAGCTATAAAGATTAGTGCTGACTTGTAGTTTCACGTGTGTGAAAAGATACTGCATTGATAATCAGTTAGTTGACTACTGTTTTTCAAAAAGTCTGTTGGCCCGACTTTGAATAGATAATATTTTGTCAGAAGGTATGGACCATGGACCTAAAATACAACTGATTCGGCACCCGGCAAATATTTTCCTCAAACAAAAACCAGACATTGCAAAACGACCTAAAAAAAGCAGGGTGAATAGCAAAACATTGAACCTTCAGTCCATACACTTAGTGGTTTACTGCAATAGGCAATAAGTTACATTGTTTCAAATGTTGGCAAAAATGCGAACCTGCTTACCGGCACCAGTGAACACGTCTCCGCGTCAGCTGGCCCTATTGACCCCGTGTCGGGAAACTGGCTAGGGCTGATGAGTCACACGTCAGGCCGTCAAAAAGGCGCATCATAATCAGGCATAAGGTTATGCCGTGTATGTACTTTCTCTACAGTGACCTTAGTTTTCAATACAATTTTCAAAATCATCTGAGTTGGCCTGACCTACAAAGAAACGAACTAGAAAAATACTTACAAGAGTCATTTTCAGTGGATTTATGAAACTCTTTTGCTGTTGCTTTTATCGTTTCTTACTGCTACTACTACTGCTACTACTGCTGCTTCTGCATCTGTTGTAGCCGTTGTGTTGCTGCTATTTTTCCTACTGATCAGTGATCAGAACCTTATAAAACTTGATCACTCCCCATTCCCCACCTGGAAATTTTTCTATGGCCCACAATGTTAATGCAATGGGAGATCGTGGCATTTAGGGGCATACAAGGACAATCTTGGACATAAACTAGGCTGCAGTCTCCTACATGGGAGTTCGGTTGAATTGAGATTCAGTACCTGTGGAATCTTATGGTATTAGTATTAGTTCAACACCTCTTTCGCTTTCAACAGTGTACGGGATCTTCAGGGCTAGGATCCCCGAACATAACAATCGTCTCCGAGAGGGCCGAACCAGTCTGGGGATTTGACAAGTATCATCCACACGACGGCCCAGCATGGTAACAACTGAGCCACCGGCGCACACAGTATCAGTCGAGGTATCCCAACAGCCATCTTTTGGCCGAGCCAAGCGAACTAGAAAATGATGGTAAGCAACCGTGTGCTGATGGCATCAAGAGAAAACAAGAAAGACAGAAAGAAAGAAAGACAGAAAGAAAGAAAGAAAGACAGAAAGAAAGAAAGAAAGAAAGAAAGAAAGAAAGAAAGAAAGAAAGAAAGAAAGAAAAAAGTACAGAGTTGTTACCAATTTGGATTCTATGTTGCTTTACAAATGTAAGACTGAATTAAAAAGTACAGACTGTTTTATTTCAACATTCCCCTGTAAATATGTCTACCGTCAGTACATGTACTTGTATTGTCAGCATGACTCTATAATCTTTTTAGGTTAATAAAAATTTATAGCTACTCATTTTTCTGTATGGTGTTCTATTCGTCGCGTCGCCAACTTTCTTCCAAACTACTTCCTACTATTTTCTTATCTTGCCCAGGCTCCACGCCAACTGTAGACTCAAAGGTTGCCCAAACACATTTTATAGAGGGAATTTTACCGACAGTGAGAGTGCAAGAACATTACTGAGAACTGCCC